>NC_083767.1:58711183-58861183 GCF_963514075.1 Conger conger | reverse complement strand
TCTCTGTTATTAGACAGCAGACAGCAGGAACAGGCAGGCAGATAGACAGGCTGTTCCCCACAGCTCTTCCTGACTGCCTCCCTGAGGAGGTAACAGATGCAAGAAATTTGCGCTTAATTTCATCACACCTATTTATTTCGTCACACACATTTAATCTTCCCATCCTCTCTGTTCAGCATAGAGGCAGTGCAACTGGAGGAGAGAGAGAGAGAGAGAGAGAGAGAGAGAGAGATAGAGCAAGACTGGGACAGACTCATATAAAAAGAGAGTGGGACAAAGATCAAGTCAAGTCTATTTTCTTTGTACAGCACTTTTTGCAGAAAATTGCCAGAAAGAGACTTTACAGAGTAACAGGGCAAAAAATGAGGGCAAACACCAGCCCTGAACCCGCAAGTATCAAGCAAACTGAGATAAAAAAACAACAACTCCCTAGAGGTTTGAAAAACCCTCAAACGGTGTCGTACAAAAAAACTCCCGGATGGGAAGAAATGTTGGGAGGAACCCGGCTATAGAGGGAGAACCCATCCTCCACTGCCCGGCGTGGAGTAACGATAGAGTGGGACAGTACATGAGGAGGAGCTGTAGCTATAGCACAAAACAGAGAGATAGAGAGAGACCAGGAGGTGCAGTGTAATACACATAAAACAGAGAGATAGAGAGAGACCAGGAGGTGCAGTGTAATACACATAAAACAGAGAGATAGAGAGAGACCAGGAGGTGCAGTGTAATACACATAAAACAGAGAGATAGAGAGAGAGCAGGAGGCGCAGTGTAATGCTCATAAAACACAGAGAGAGAGAGAGCGGGAGGCGCAGTGTAATACTCATAAAACAGAGAGAGAGAGAGAGAGAGAGCGGGAGGCGCAATGTAATACTCATAAAACAGAGAGAGAGAGAGAGAGCGGGAGGCGCAGTGTAATACTCATAAAACAGAGAGAGAGAGAGCGGGAGGCGCAGTGTAATACTCATAAAACAGAGATAGAGAGAGAGAGAGGAGGCGCAGTGTAATACTCATAAAACAGAGAGAGAAAGAGAGAGCGGGAGGCGCAGTGTAATACTCATAAAACAGAGATAGAGAGAGAGCAGGAGGCGCAGTGTAATACTCATAAAACAGAGATACAGAGAGCAGGAGGCGCAGTGTAATACTCATAAAACAGAGATAGAGAGAGAGAGAGGAGGCGCAGTGTAATACACATAAAACAGAGAGAGAGAGAGCAGGAGGCGCAGTGTAATACTCATAAAACAGAGAGAGAGAGGAGGCGCAGTGTAATAAAAGGGAGAGGCAGTGGGAGTGAAACAGACGGTCCGCGGGGTGTTATAATTCAGCTGTCGCAGGTAGTCCAGCTCTGGGAGCCTTTGATCCCGCGCTCCCCGGGCGCCCATCTGCCCCGCGGGCGGCGGCCCGTCCCGTACTGACACGCCCCGGCCGGCGGGCGCCGGGAGGCTGCCTTACCGCTGCCTAATGGACCCCGGCTCCGCCGCTGCGGGGATAACTAGCCCATCCGTTACGACTGCTCACCGGGCGAACAGGTCCTGGTTCTGATCCAGCTCCTGGTTCTGCTGGGCCCAGGCCGGCCGCTGCTCCAGCCTGAGGTAGAGCAGGCTGTCCCCGGAGCCCGGGTCCTCCCCCGGCCCGGCGGCGTCCAGGCTCCCCTTCAGCAGGAGCAGGATACCGGACACTGCGGGGCAGGACTTCTGCGCGAGAGAAGCAGACCTGGGTCAAATGCGTCCTCGGTTTGGATTGGAACACCGTTTTTCCGCGCTCAATTGATCTCGCCTGGTGGAAGTGAGCCAAGAGGACCAGAAGGTGGGGTTTTGAGGGTATTTCAGAGGTTTCCAATACATTAGACAGTTCAGTGAAGTGTTGAAAAGTATTTGAAATCCAAAACAATTGCGTGTTGCCCAGGTTTGGAGAGAACACCAACAGCACGGATGTGTCAGCGATGACATCATCATTAACAAAATACCAGGACACAGACCACCAGCACAACATCATGGGAGGGGACATCACTGACGTGCTCACTGATACTGAGAGATGCATACCATACAGTACAGTGTCACAGCATAACACAGAAACAGCTATCAGTGTGGGAAAAACTCTTTAGTCAGTCCAAGAAATGATTAAAGAACTCGTCATGGAACACAGGGGGCCATTTTGAAATTCACTTCCTGCAGAATAAATTCACTTACAGAATAGTTTTGGTGAGCTGAACACTGGTGGGGTGGAAAACCTTGAGACTGATCATTGGTCTCCTTCATTTTCCCTGATTAACAAGTGTACCAATGATTTAAAAAATCAACTGACCAGTAACACGGATTCCTCACATCATGTTAGGGAGAATAAATGATCAATTACATTACCTATAAGTCTCCAGAAATAATGTTGATAAAATGTGCAATGCAAATAAAAAACAATGTTATTATTTGCTAAATGGCCTAATTGAGCAGAGCTGGCTATATCTGATGGTACTGAGTATTCTGAATTAATTGCTGAATTGATATGAAGGAAAATGACTGAGAACAGGTCGAGACCAATAACCAGTTTGAGCGGAGGTTCTCCAGCACCGCTGTAGGGGATGGGGCAGACCTGCTGTAGGGGATGGGGCAGACCTGCTGTAGGGGATCAGGCAGACCTGCTGTAGGGGATGGGGCAGACCTGCTGTAGGGGATCAGGCAGACCTGCTGTAGGGGATGGGGCAGACCTGCTGTAGGGGATCAGGCAGACCTGCTGTAGGGGATGGGGCAGACCTGCTGTAGGGGGATCAGGCAGACCTGCTGTAGGGGATCAGGCAGACCTGCTGTAGGGGATGGGGCAGACCTGCTGTAGGGGATGGGGCAGACCTGCTGTAGGGGATGGGGCAGACCTGCTGTAGGGGATGGGGCAGACCTGCTGTAGGGGATGGGGCAGACCTGCAGTGGGCAGAGCTGGGTGCTGCCGTCCTGGTACACCATGGTGAGCACCAGCGCTGGGGCGCTGGCGGCCTCCTGCAGGACCCGGGCCCTCTCCTCCCGGCTCAACCGGCTCACGTCCCGCACCGCGGGGTCAGAGGTCGGCGTCCAGGACGATTCCCGCCCTTCCTCACGCCGCGGGGGTTCCAGGCCCCGTCCGCCGCCCCGCCCCGCCCGCTTTTCTCCGAGGGGTTTGGGAAGCCGGGTCCCCGCGGGATGTCGCCGCGGGAGGTCGGGGGTCTCGGACGCCACCCTGTGGGCGCTCAGGCCCTCCCCGCGGGCTGGGGAGGGGGCCGGGGGTCTGGGGGTCCGAGTCTCACCCCCGCTCCTCTCCTGGGAGGGGCGCGGGGGCTCCCACCTCCCCGGCCGCTTGCGGTCGCAGCTCCGGGGCCGAGGGGAGGCGCGCCTCCTCTTCAGAGGAGCGGCACGGTTGGCTGCGCCCTGGGTGTCGTCAGGGCAAGGCGGGGACCGGGAGCGGTCAGGGCAAGGCGGGGACCGGGAGCGGTCAGGGCAAGGCGGGGACCGGGAGCGGTCAGGGCAAGGCGGGGACCGGGAGCGGTCAGGGCAAGGCGGGGACCGGGAGCGGTCAGGGCAAGGCGGGGACCGGGAGCGGTCAGGGCAAGGCGGGGACCGGGAGCGGTCAGGGGAAGGCGGGCCCGTGGTGGAGGGGGCTGGAGGGGTCCGCTCACGGCAGGCTGGGATCTCGCTGAAGGGACACGACTTCTCCAGGGCCAGATCCACGCCTGCAGCCTGAACACAGCACAGTCACAGAACCTGAACACAGCACAGTCACAGAACCTGAACACAGCACAGTCACAGAACCTGAACACAGCACAGTCACAGATCCTGAACACAGCACAGTCACAGAACCTGAACACAGCAGTCACAGAACCTGAACACAGCAGTCACAGAACCTGAGTATAGCACAGTACAAAGAACCTGAACACAGCACAGTCACAGAACCAGGACACAGCAGTCACAGAACCTGAACACTGCACAGTCACAGAACCTGAACACAGCACAGTCACAGAACCTGAACACAGCAGTCACAGAACCTGAACACAGCACAGCACACAGAACCTGAACACAGCATAGTCACAGAACCTGAACACAGCACAGTCACAGAACCTGAACATAGCAGTCACAGAACCTGAACACAGCAGTCACAGAACCTGAACACAGCAGTCACAGAAACTGAACATAGCACAGTCACAGAACCTGAACACAGCAGTCACAGAACCTGAACACAGCACAGTCACAGAACCTGAACACAGCAGTCACAGAACCTGAACACAGCACAGTCACAGAACCTGAACACAGCACAGTCACAGAACCTGAACATAGCAGTCACAGAACCTGAACACAGCAGTCACAGAACCTGAACATAACAGTCACAGAACCTGAACACAGCACAGTACACAGAACCTGAACACAGCACAGTCACAGAACCTGAACACAGCGCAGTCACAGAACCTGAACACAGCACAGTCACAGAACAGCAGAATACTCACAACACAACATACATTAACAAGGTTCTACTCATAAAGGGGCAGTGTACCCAAAAATTCTATCCATCAACAACCTACAACCAACGGTCGCATTCCATCTCCACCACCACTCAAGTTTCATACGTGCCGGTTCGATCCTGCCCTGGGTGTGTCAGTGACCCTGAGCAAGACACCTAACCCCCAATTGCTCCTGATGAGCTGGTTGGTGCCTTGCATGGCAGTCAATCGCCGTTGGTGAGTGAGTGTGTGTGAATGGGTGAATGAGAAGCATCAATTGTACAGCACTTTAGATAAGAACGATATATAAATGCCAACCATATACTATATGGTATATGGTATATGGTATATGCACAAGCCTTTGCTCTGACATAGCTGGTTGCCAAACGTCAGTAGAATTAATAGTTTGATGAAACCGTGCAGAAATTAAGCTCTGTATGCAGTATGTTTGAAGGGTAATCGCGGGATTATATTTGGAAAGTAAAGCTGTGGGAAGCGTTGGGAGAAGCGTTGGGAGAAAAGAGCCGCTGTTCAGGACGTGCTGGATCCTTCTCATCAGGGTGAGCTGCGCCAAATGTCTAGAAAACTCACATTTTAGCTCAACTACCTGGAAGGACAGATTCCTGGGAAGTGGAAATACACTTTAAGTCATTTTTGGGTGAACCTCACAGCGCACAGTGACACGCACAGCAACATGGTCCTACACAGAGGACACGGCAGAGCTTTCCAGCAGAGCTCCTACAGTCACAGACAGGCCCAGGTAAACTACGGGGCGGAGAGGCCGCTGTTCTGGGCATCGATGCTGCAGGGGCACCCAGCGATATCCGCAGAACCCCGCGCTCCGCGCGCACGTCATCTCCGCGCGCACGTCATCTCCACACCGCTGCCTGTCCCGCTCCACAGCGTGACGCCCGCGGCCGGGGCACAGACAGCCTGCGGAGGACCGCGCGTCTCGGGCCGGGAGAGCGGGAGGGCGGGGCGCGTCAGGAGGGCGGGGCGCGTCAGGAGAGAGCGTCTTGGGCCGGGACAGCGGGAGGGCCAGGAGAGCCGGAGGGCCGGGACAGTGGGAGGGCGGGGCGCGTCAGGAGAGAGCGTCTTGGGCCGGGACAGCGGGAGGGCCAGGAGAGCCGGAGGGCCGGGACAGTGGGAGGGCGGGGCGCGTCAGGAGAGAGCGTCTTGGGCCGGGACAGCGGGAGGGCCAGGAGAGCCGGAGGGCCGGGACAGTGGGAGGGCGGGGCGCGTCAGGAGAGGGCGACTTGGGCCGGGACAGTGGGAGGGCGGGGCGCGTCAGGAGAGGGCGTCTTGGGCCGGGACAGTGGGAGGGCGGGGCGCGTCAGGAGAGGGCGACTTGGGCCGGGACAGTGGGAGGGCGGG
The DNA here is from genome assembly GCF_963514075.1 of Conger conger. Classification (NCBI taxonomy): domain Eukaryota; kingdom Metazoa; phylum Chordata; class Actinopteri; order Anguilliformes; family Congridae; genus Conger; species Conger conger. The sequence continues at coordinate 58,855,356 of NC_083767.1, read as the reverse complement.
GCGCGTCAGGAGAGGGCGACTTGGGCCGGGACAGTGGGAGGGCGGGGCGCGTCAGGAGAGGGCGACTTGGGCTGGGACAGTGGGAGGGCGGGGCGCGTCAGGAGAGGGCGACTTCGGCTGGGACAGTGGGAGGGCCAGGACAGCGGGAGGGCGGGGCGCGTCAGGAAAGAGCGTCTCGGGCCAGGACAGCAGGAGGGTCAGGACAGCGGGAGGACCAGGAGAGCTGGAGAGCAAGGAGAGCCGGAGGGCCAGGACAGCGGGAGGGCGGGGCGCGTCAGGAGAGAGCGTCTTGGGCTGTCACTGCCGCCCGGCCGCAACGCAATCAGCAGCAGCTGGTCCCGGCTGCAGGGACCGACCGGGGGTGGGTGGGGGGTTGACAGGTCATTCGCCCATATACGGTCAGCAGGGAAGGGGGGAGGGGTGAGCGAAACCAACCGAAATAAAGAGACAAAAAAAGTACAGCACCGAGCAACCTCTCAACGACCTCTTCTTACATAACCGCAGCCGGCAGCGCATCGGCGCTCCTCTACAGCCGCTGCCCAGGTCCTCTCTCGTCCGGGTCCTCTCTCGCCCGGGTCCTCTCCCGCCCGGGTCCTCTCTCGCCCGGGTCCTCTCCCGCCCGGGTCCTCTCCCGCCCGGGTCCTCTCTCGCCCGGGTCCTCTCTCGCCCGGGTCCTCTCTCGCCCGGGTCCTCTCCCGCCCGGGTCCTCTCTCGCCCGGGTCCTCTCTCGCCCGGGGAGCGCATCACCGCTCTGCTCCGTCTAACACGTCACCCTCGTCTCTGCCACCTCTTATTTTTATATTATTTTTTTATATCAGTCTGATATATTTTCAGGTTCAGCGCTGAGGGCCAGTCTGACAGCAGTCTCCTGCAGACAGCACTCAGGAGGACCACAGACGTCTGCAGCAGCGTTTCCAGCTCAGGTTTTTTATTGCTCCTGCTTCTCAGACTTTCAACAGCATTGTAAAGAAGAAGAAATAAAAAAGAAGAATAAGGCAAAAGCAAAGCTTTCACCTTTGAAACCAATGACAATGAAACCACTCTGTTACCATGCAAGCTTTTTATTTATTATCAACTATGAAAGCAAAAAGAAAAGCACAGCAAAGCACATAAATTCACACATACCCACACTCACACAGACTCTCACACACACACATTTTAACCGAAGCACTCATGCACTCACATACATTCACTCACATAGACTTTAACTCAAGCACTCTCCAGGCACCAAAAGCCCCAGAAGGCAGTGCATGGCCCTTAAGGAGGCCATTTTGAGAGGCCTGCACCCTGCAGATTATCCTCCCAGGAAAAACGTCTCTTCCCCTCCATACATCCAGAGCTACAGCCCTCAAATACACACCAGCCCTAGAGTCAATTACATTTCAACTGAGCAAATGTAATGACATTTGAATTCATTCATTAACTGACAATGCTCACAGAACGTTACAGACAATTTTCCAATTCCTTTGCCCAAGTGGACCACACTGAAACAGAATTGCAGTAGGTCCTGTCTGCAGCCTCTGTCTGAGAGACACAAGTCACCGATGCGACCGGTTTAATTCCAGATGCACCTGGACGCAATGTTTTTTTTTGGGGGGTTTTTTCAGTCTTACACTATTAACTCCGCTCTCTTTCTCCCCCTGGTGCTACTTCCCCTGGCCTCTCACTGGCCTAGTTTCCCCTAGTGGCAAGTGGCTGCTGTCTTACTTACCTGTTTAGTTTTTTCTTTGATTGTAAGACTGGTGGCACCTGCTGGAAATCCTTTATGAGGAGCCACCAACTGCCTGGGTCCTACACTGCCAATTTCAATTCAATTTTCCCATTTTGTAAAGATGACAATTTCCTTTAGTAAATAAATTCCTCTATGTTGCAAATGTTGCAACCTCCAAGTGGCAAACCGACCATTCAGAGTAGAAAGGCTGTGAGTTGTATGCACACACACACACACACACACACACACACACACACACGTATGTACACACACACACACACACACACACGTATGTACGCACACACACACACACACACACACACACACACACACACACACACGTATGTACGCACACACGCACATGCACACACGTTCACACACGCGGTTTGGGAGCAGAGCAGAACTGTTGATCCCCTGTCTCCTGTCAGTGGAGACTGCAATCCTCTGGGGACAAGATGGATTCCTCTACGAACAGAAATAAGTGGTGTACTAGATAGATCTCTACAGTTATCCCAGCAGTGCAACAGTGTACACCTCCAAGTCACCTCAGGGTTAAGCAGACTGTGTTTGGTGTTACTTTAACTCTACTGTCAGAGTTAAACAGACTGTGTTTGGTGTTACTTTAACACTATTGCCAGGGTTAAGCAGACTGTGTTTGGTGTTACTTTAACACTATTGCCAGGGTTAAGCAGACTGTGTTTGGTGTTACTTTAACACTATTGCCAGGGTTAAGCAGACTGTGTTTGGTGTTACTTTAACACTATTGCCAGGGTTAAACAGACAGTGCTTGGTGTCACTTTAACTCTACTGTCAGAGTTAAACAGTGTTTGGTGTTACTTTAACTCTACTGTCAGTGTTAAACAGTGTTTGGTGTCACTTTAACTCTACTGTCAGAGTTAAACAGACAGTGCTTGGTGTCACTTTAACTCTACTGTCAGAGTTAAACACAGTGTTTGGTGTTACTTTAACTCTACTGTCAGAGTTAAACACAGTGTTTGGTGTCACTTTAACTCTCCTGTCAGAGTTAAACAGACAGTGTTTGGTGTTACTTTAACTCTACTGTCAGAGTTAAACACAGTGTTTGGTGTCACTTTAACTCTCCTGTCAGAGTTAAACAGACAGTGTTTGGTGTTACTTTAACTCTACTGTCAGAGTTAAACGGACAGTTAAAGTAAGTGTGTTGAGGTCACGTACCTCAGAGCTGCCCCCGTGGCCGGTCCCGTTGACCTGTGAGGTGTCGTTGGGCCTGTCCTGACCGGGCCTTTCCGTGGGACCCTCTGTGAGGGGGGGAGACACCGCTGGACTTCCTGGGTGCACAGGAAAGAAACCTATTGATTCAACTCTTAACAAACATAAGAGTCCAGTCGGGACCATAACGTACGCTGCGAGAGTAGATTTAACGCTGACCGTTTTACTGTGTGCATTACATTACATTACAAGGCACTGAGCAGACGCTCTTATCCAGAGCCACTCGGCACAGCCCGTATTCCATTTACAGAGCTGTATATTCACTGAAGGAACTGTGACCCTGAGCAAGACACCTAAATCCAATTGCTCCCTACGAGCTGGTTGGTGCCCGAATGGGTGAATGAGAGGCATCGATATTAATAGTGCTGTGGCTATATTAATGCAGTCCATTCACCACTTAACAGCACTGCCCCACCTGGGAATCCAACCTGCTCCTCAAAGTTGCCCAGTTCACTTAAGCACACTGCCTGCAACCCCACACAGACTGCACAGTCTGTACTAGTTACCTGGAGACATATTGAGCAGCTATTTATAGGAGCGAAACACACATGAAACTGCCCAAGTTGTTCATTCCCAAAGTCAAGGACCAGAGGCATGATGTTGATGCAGCTGATCTGGCCAAGCAGTAGCCCACTTCACTGCCTGCGTTCTGGCACGCCCAATGCCAGCCCAGCTAATACACGCTGAGACTGAACTACAACTACAACTGCCTGAATACTGCCTGACACAGGAGACGCCTTCAGCTACGTTGCCAAGCCTGAATGTATGGATGAGGGGTGACAGAAGACAGTGATGCGAATGTGAAACAGAGGACTCGTGTCCCATTTCAGGACATCCGGATGAGAGATCTGGGTTGTTCGAGGTAGTTGGTTGAAGGTGAAGTTGGTGAAAGTTCTTCCCTCAAGTTTGAATTGCAGAAGCAGAGGCCATTATGTTTTGGTTGCTGTTTTGAGGTCTTATTCTCTCCATGTGTAGTGCTGTTGATATAGGAAGTCACGTAATTGCCTTCCTTGAGCTCAGTTTGGGCCCATAGGAAATAGTTCATACTGAAGTTAAGGCAAGATGTAATTTAAAAACAAAATTAAAGTAACATATACACAAACTTGGGAGTTACTTGAAGTGCTTTTATGAACCGTATCCACTGGCTTGTCTGGGCCAATCACACTAAAAATGAAGTAAAACTATTTCTCCAAAACCTCCAGAAGGTTATCCATCCCTTTTAAAGCACACTCGCAAAGAGCGCTACTTCATCGCCATCTAGTGGCTGTTTAGGGGTAGTGCGGCCGGTGACGAAGCGGACAGGTGCGCGGGGAAAGTAAAGCTGTGGGCATTTTGAAGCGCGTTTTGTGTGAGCGGGCCTGGTGCTTTGTGGCGGGCGATCTGAGATCGTGTAAAGCGGTTTGATCTTTTTGTCCATACGGGGCTCGGCTGTGCTTCAGAGGGGCAGCCCGCCCCCCCTTTGGCTCTGAAAGGAAAATAACCTCATCAGCAGAACCCGGGGTTCGTCGGAAGCTCAGTCGAACAGTGAGCAGGGGGTCGGCCTGCTGTTGCTCCCCACGGACCCACAGAGTTCCTCTGGTCCCTCACACAGCCGGTCACGCGGGCCCAGGAGGAGGAAGAAGAGGAGGAGGTGGAGGAGGATGATGACGAGGCGAGCGTGTGTGCAGAACAGAGGCAGCAGCACGCAGAGCGCACACCTCCACCCTCTCCACCTACGTCCTGTATCTGCGTCCAGCGCAGGGAAGCTAGCGAGACGTCCCACACTCCTGCTGGGCTGAAGGATGATGCGTTTAAGAATAAAAGCACAAGCAGCGTTTGGGGAAAGCCCACGTCCCCTCCGCCTCCCCTGCCCCAGGCCGCCGTGTGCACACTGTTACCAGGCAAGACACGAGGCCTGAAAGAGAAAAGCGATCCCATTGGCTGCGACCACCGGCTGCGCGCACCTCATTGGCTGAGGAGTTCGCTTAAATATCAGGCCACTACTCCCTACTCGGAATACTTAGAGGCAGTGGAGATGATTCAGGAAGGATTTAAACAGACACGAAACCTGCTGACAACACAGACAGACAGTCACAGCTAAAAATAAACTCCTGCCCAGCGTCTGCAAGGCCAGTGTTGATGGACATAATACGAAAGGCCATATTAGCATATAAACGCCACATTTATCTTCCCCAATACTGAAGGATGCTCAGCTGTTATTGCATGTAATCACAGCCACTTGTGATGCTTTGATCTTTTCCCAGCTCTTCCAATCAAGTTTTTAATAGCATAAACAGAAAGGCCATGAATGTGTATTTTTGGACAGTTTGTATACTGCACTCACCCGTGTGTTCTCTGATTTCCTGATACTCTGAGTGTGCATCCTTCTCTGAGTCCTCCATGTAGCCCCCGGCCTGTTCCTCCCTGTAGCCCCCAGCCTGTTCCCCCCTGTAGCTCCCAGCCTGTTCCCCCCTGTAGCCCCCAGCCTGTTCCCCCCTGTAGCTCCCAGCCTGTTCCTCCCTGTATTCTCTTGCCTGTTCCCCCCTGTAGCCCCCAGCCTGTTCCCCCCTGTAGCTCCCAGCCTGTTCCCCCCTGTAGCCCCCAGCCTGTTCCTCCCTGTATTCTCTTGCCTGTTCCTCCCTGTAGCCCCCAGCCTGTTCCCCCCTGTAGCTCCCAGCCTGTTCCCCCCTGTAGCCCCCAGCCTGTTCCTCCCTGTATTCTCTTGCCTGTTCCTCCCTGTAGCCCCCAGCCTGTTCCCCCCTGTAGCTCCCAGCCTGTTCCCCCCTGTAGCCCCCAGCCTGTTCCTCCCTGTATTCTCTTGCCTGTTCCCCCCTGTAGCCCCCAGCCTGTTCCTCCCTGTATTCTCTTGCCTGTTCCTCCCTGTAGCCCCCTGCCTGTTCCCCCCTGTAGCCCCCAGCCTGTTCCTCCCTGTAGCCCACCAGCTGGTCCCCCTGTTGCACAGTCTCCCTGAACAGACTCATGGTGTCTCCCTCCCTGCAGGTCTCTGCTCCAGCGTTGCTCCAGGTGGGTTTCCCGACGCACTCCATCCCTGCAGGGCCGGCCTCCCGCCCGGAGGGCCGAGCCACCCGGGACCCCCCCCGCACTGCGGCTAACAGCGCCCCCTTTCGGCAGCGCCTCGCCACCGCATCCTCGATCGTGCCATCCTCCTCCAGGGACCGCCTGAACGGGAGCTTCTCAACGGAGCCCCTCTCCACCCAATCAGCTTCCTGCTTTATGCCGTCTCCAGGCAACAAGAACGTGGGCCCGCTCGCCGGCCACGCCCTTCCTCCGTAGCTTGCGACTGGCCCCGTCCCCGGCTCTTCAGCGAGCCTGTTCTCCGGCCATGCCCCCTCCTTGCCCTGCCCGGCCTGCTCCCCCTCCCTCGATGCGCGGCTCCAGGGCGGTAGCAGCAGTCTCCCAAACTGCCAGCGTCCGCCCCGCGGCCCTGCCTGCCGTCCCGCGGGCCTCTGTGCCTCTGGGCCTGCCCCTCTGCACGGCCCCTCCCTCTCCCCGCGTCCCACTCTGATGATGTCATCAGACCGCCGCCGCAGCAGCTCCCTGGCCCCGCTCTCTCCCTCTGGAGCCTCCGCGTCAGCGCTGACCGCGCCCTCACCCTCCGGGGGCGAAGAGGGAACGCCGACCACGGAGGAGCCCCCTCCAGTCCTGCGACGGGACACAAAAACAGTCCACGACACCATTTTAACTTCGGTTTCTCTACGTGAACGGCTGAAATTCTTACGTCCAGTTACATCCATAAATCAGTAAATATCGGGGACAATACAGGAGTTAGTGACTCCGACAGTGGGCTCCAGAATTCTTGGCACCCCTGACGGGCAATTCTCCAAAAAATAAAATAATATGATTACTAAGATGAACTCAAAATGGTGAACAAGTGAAAATAGAAATCAAGGTTCCATAATTATTGGCACCCCTGGTTTAGCACGAGCAAGGATAACAGCACTTTCCTGTAGTGCTTGACAAGGTAAAAGAACATATTTGGAGGGATTTTGGAACATTCAACTGCCCTCTTCAGTTCAGCCCACTGGTTTCCAACTGGATTGAGACCTGGCACCTAAGAAAGCCACTGCAGAACATTGATTTTTGTCACTGAACCATTTCTGTGTGGATTTTGACATGGGCTTTGGGTCATTGTCCTGCTGGAAAGTCCACCTCCAGCTAAATCTCAGGCTTGTGGTAGAGGCGACCAGATTGCCTGTTTATTTTTTGAGCATTGCCAGTCAATTCTGGAGCCTGTATTTTACACTGTATGTTAGCACTGTGCATTACTGAAGTGAAATAAAGTCAATTTTTCATGTTTGGTAGAATGCAGGGTAGCAACATAGTGGATAACTAAATCAAACAGGTCTGAGAGTATACCTCTTCATATATTAAACATAATGTATATTGCCAAATGTGAAAGTGGGAGTAATCTATTTGCCAATATGTCTGTGGTATATTTCATTTCCGTAAGGTCCTCCATTATGTCAAAAATAGACGTAATAATGGTTATTATGTTGCTGTGGCCATTTTCTTTCAACATTTTTTTTTTTTACTGTGATGAGCTAGCAAATGGGTTCCTGACATTTTAGAGGCAGCCTTATTTCCAAGCAGAAATAGAAAAAACAAACAGTAAAAAACCTAGTCTGTTTGCCTGTTAAAAGAAAATAGGTACAATAAAAATCGATTTTCACCTTGATGAACAGGTCTGGCCTGTGATGATGTGAGCAGCATGAGGTGGGCTGTGATTGGAGGATGTGAGCAGCGTGAGGAGGGCTGTGATTGGAGGATGTGAGCAGTGTGAGGAGGGCTGTGATTGGAGGATGTGAGCAGTGTGAGGAGGGCTGTGATTGGAGGATGTGAGCAGTGTGAGGAGGGCTGTGATTGGAGGATGTGAGCAGTGTGAGGAGGGCTGTGATTGGAGGATGTGAGCAGTGTGAGGAGGGCTGTGATTGGAGGATGAGAGCAGTGTGAGGAGGGCTGTGATTGGAGGATGTGAGCAGTGTGAGATGGGCTGTGATTGGAGGATGTGAGCAGTGTGAGATGGGCTGTGATTGGAGGATGTGAGCAGTCTCTTTTTGTATGTGATCGTGTCGTGTAATTCCAGTTGTTTTGGAAACAGAACGTGGCAATAAGCTTGAGGAGGATCACCTGCTCCAGCTCAGCTCCGGGGCACGGCTCCGGGCCGCGAAAGAAGCCCCGTCTCTGATCCCCTCCGTGTACAGGTGATCCTCACGGCGATGGGGCGCTAAAGAAGCCCCGTCTCTGATCCCCTCCGTGTACAGGTGATCCCCGAGGTGACCCCTGGACCACGATCTGAAACATCATAGCAGAAGCTGTCTACCGGCCCATCTACCCGGCGTAAGCTTTAGAGAAGATGACAATGTACCTGTGTAGGGAACCAAGCTGTGGTGATGGCCCATGAACTATCAACCTCCTCCTAATATACCCCCATCCCAAAGGTGTCCCATATCTCCTCCTAATATACCCCCATCCCAAAGGTGTCCCATATCTCCTCCTAATATACCCCCATCCCAAAGGTGTCCCATATCTCCTCCTAATATACCCCCATCCCAAAGGTGTCCCATATCTCCTCCTAATATACCCCCATCCCAAATGAGTCCAATATCTCCTCCTAATATACCCCCATCCCAAAGGTGTCCCATATCTCCTCCTAATATACCCCCATCCCAAATGAGTCCAATATCTCCCCCTAATATACCCCCATCCCAAAGGTGTCCCATATCTCGTCTCCTCTCCTGGGTCCCCCCACACACACACCTGCCTGCTCCTCTCTGATCCCCTGTGGTTAAGCTCTGTGTTCTGCTCCAGCTGCCCTCCTGAGACCGCCTCAGCTCAGCTCCTCCCGTCTCTCCGGCTGAAAGCACAGACACTCAGTGCTACCCTGAGGCCAGGTACCAGGGCCCTGTACACACTAATACTAGTACTAATGTCCTGTACACAAAGAGTACCAGGGCCCAATGCACACAGAACCAATGCCCTGTACAGAGTTCACCAAGCCCCTATACACACAGTACTATTGCCCTGTACATAGAGGGGACCAGGACCCTAAACACACAGTATGAATACCCTGTACAGAGAGTACCAGGGCCCTATGCATACAGTACTAATGCCCTGTACACGGAAAGTCCGGGGACCTATACACACACAGTTCTAATGCTCAGTACGGAAAGCACCAGTCACCACCACCCAATCAAATGGAGGCACCAGTGTCTCAATATTCTCTTCGCCCAGAAGGCAACGCAAAAACCTTAACTCAGGCTGGAACAGCGTTATGAGTTTCCAACAAAATAGACACATAAATCTCCCAAACTAGATTTTGACTTCATCTGCCCACTCCTTTTCTAATATCAAACACATCAGCAAAGGTTATACTAAAGTAGGGATGACAGTGGGGCAGACTGTAGCCGCACTCTGTGCCTCCATAAATCTCCCCGTTAGCACACCTCCGGAGAAAACGACTCCCCCCCCGACCCACAGTAAAGTGCACTTCACTTATGAACTCTTACTACAACACCTTCTCTTGGAAGGAATCAACACTAATTAAATGCACGTAAGCGCTGGGCAAGAGTCCTTTACTTCCAGAAGGTTCTGGCATCTGAAACAGTTTGGACAGAAAGGGGAGGCGGTGTTCTAGGAGGACACAGCAGGGCAGGGGGCACAGCTCGTAAGAATCAGCGCTGAGGCTCCTCGAACCCCCGCCCCTCTGCCACACCAACCGCCCAGACCACCATACGCTCCTCGTTTATCTGCTTTCTGAGCGTCAAGCAGACGTGCGAGTGTTTTCTTTACAAAGTGTTTTCAATCAAATTCAGTTATGTGCTTTTGTTCCTGCGGAGAAAAGACGCTCAGAACAATAAATGGATGACACTCATCAATTTCTTTCAATTGGTTAATAATTAACTTAACCATTGTCAAATCCAAATGATCAAATCACCAAAATTATCTTCTGTACTGTAACATGCTACCAATCTTAAGTAATAATCACAGGGAAGATCTAAAAGAAGTACTAGAGTTCACAAAGAAAAATCCAAGGCGTCTTTGTATGGGAGCACACATTTGGAGTACATCACATTACATTATTGCCATTCGGCAGACGCTCCTATCCGGAGTGACATACAGTTGATTAGACTAAGCAGAAGACAATCCTCCCCTGGAGCAATGCAGGGTTAAGGGGCCTTGCTGAAGGGCCCAACGGCTGTGCGGATCTTATTGCGGCCACACCAGGGATTAGAACCACCGACCTTGCGTGTCCCAGTCCTTTACCTTAACCACTACGCTACAGGCTGCCCTGTACACTTTATGACACTGACATCCAGCACCAAACTGTATTTTATTTTTATTTGACCTCATTTTCTTTTCAAACAGACAATGGTTAGCATTGACTTAGTTCTTTTTTTTTTTGCACATCCTGTATATGTGGGACAACTCATTTCTATTTATTTTTATTTTTTTATCACCGAAGAACTAGCTGGAATACTCTTCCTGCCCCAGGTCTCTTACCCAGCTAACCACACACTGACGGGCATGAGGGAGACTGACTCACTATGTCTGCGCTGGGCTACTCTGTCGGCATACTGGGCCCGCAGTGCAGCTACGATCCTCTGCGCAGACGCAGACAGAGGGCACCCGGCCTGGCTGCAGCCCTCCATCTCAGGCCACCTGCGCAGATAAGTCACACAGTACATGTCATTTTGGCTGACGCTTTCATCTAAAGCGGCCTACAGTTGATTAGACTAAGCCGAAGACAATCCACCCCTGGAGCAATGCAGGGTTAAGGGCCTTGCTCAAGGGCCCAACGGCTGTGCGGATCCATCGGGGATGGAACCACCAACCTTGCGGGTCCCAGTCATGTAACATAAGCACTACGCTCCAGGCCGCCACACACCATGTAAACGTGCGCAGCTGATGTGGAGGTCACTCAGCGCGGGGCCAAAGTTCTGCGCCGAGTCAATAGGCATATCCGTGAAGCAGGGAGACACCGCAGCAGAACCTGGGCTCAACTGGGCTCAAGTCGTATTTGTTTCAGATTCAAATACTTTCCTGTGCTCTGTCGATCTTGGCCGCTGGATTTGAGCCTGCTAGGAGAAGCAGGTGGATGGTATGCACTTTGGGATCATTTAATTTGTCCCAGTACAGCAGAGGGGTACATCAACAAAGCAGGATTAAGTTAGCTGGAGAAGTTCAGGGAGTTAAAAACCCGGAACCCTTCCAAAACTGGAACGTGGACCGAAGTAAAAAACAACTGTACTCGGTGAACTCATCCAGCTAACTCGGCAATCCTGCTTTGACGTACACCCCTGACAAGCAATGGCAAACGCAGAAAAGTGCTTGAATCCAGAAGAAATACTATTTGAAGCCTAATCTGCACAGCAGTATGTTCTCACTGAAGGGAAGGCTCTCAATGAAGGACACAGACAGTGGCGCCAAGGGCCTTTCAACTAGGGGTGGGACAGTTCAAGTAAACCTTTCCAGTGATGGATGATGAATCCACACCATAACTGATGCAAAATGTATGAACCCACACAAGCAATGACAATGTTAACGTCTGTTAAATCGACTAATACAACAAAAAGGCTAGCATTTTATTCAAATCTTGTTTTCTCACGAAAGTTGATGCAAATATCACAAAGGAAAATGTCATAAAAAGAAAAGGAAATGGAATGCTAGTTGTGGCACTCCAATCAACTGACAAACTGTCAGTATCAACTGACCACAGAGAGCATGGGATCAGCAAGGCTGGGTCCTAGAGGTCACATTACATTTTAATTGCAAAATCACACACAAAAAGTGTTAAAATGCATGTTAAAATGCAAATACATTTTGATAAGGACATTTCATTTCATCCCACAAATGTCATTTTTACAGAAAAAATAGATTTTAAAGTTAGTTTAAAATATTGGTTTATGCAGTAATGACAATTTAAGGCATCAACAATTACATACATACATACAACAATGATATACATGTAATGGATGCTACGCTTACGTCCATATGCTAAGACCTAAGGCTCATTTCATAAGCCAAGGACCAGGTACCCTTAGAAGTCAGTTATTGGTCGGATTAACTTGCATCAGACTAACACAAAAATAATATTTTGATAGCAACAACGTTGTACAAAGAAAAAACGGTATAAAAACTGTTATCAGTACGGGGAAAGTAAGTGTGATATCCGAAACCCAAGAGTGGAGATTATCTGAACAAGAAACCTCCACTGATGAACAGCCTCAAGAAATATGAGATAAGAGCCATATAAAGTCAGTCCACACGATCCTTTGAGTTGCAGAAGAGCATTGCTGGAGAAAAAGTCAGAGGATGCACTGAAGGGAAACTCTGCAGTGGGATACATGGCACTCCAGTCAGACCTGTTGGGATTTCCACAAAAACCACTGGGGTGAACTGCTTAAAGACTTTATTGTGACACACACACACACACAGCCACCTGGCCATCAGCTATCCAGCCCAAGGTCTTCAAGCACAGTTACCCCAGTTTGGATTCAACAAAGAAACCAAACCTAAGCCGACGTCCCATAAGCCGGTGGAGGAAGGGTGTGTCTAGGCTGCTCCTACAGAAGAGCTCATGTGAAGCAGCCAAAACTCTTCTGGGGCCTCCCACGGCCCACGTGACAGGAGGGGCCCACCGGCGTGCCCCAGGGGCCCCTAGGAGCGCTCCCCCTTCCCGCAGACCCTGCCCTCCAGGTCCTGCACCACCCTCTTCAGCAGCTTGTCGTCCAGGTGGAAGTAGACGTAGAGGTCGCGCTCCCGCCTCAGGGTGCGGTTGTGCTCCAGCTGGGCCCTCTTGCCCCGGATCTCCCCCACCATGTCCTTCATCAGGTTATTGAGGCTGCCGAGCTCCGCCTCCAGGTGCTGCAAGTGCCCCCTCAGCTCCTGCAGACAGACAGGCAGGCAGACAGACAGGGAGACAGGCAGACAGACAGACAGACAGACAGACAGACAGGCAGACAGACAGACAGACAGACAGACAGACAGACAGACAGACAGACAGACAGACAGACAGACAGACAGGCAGGCAGGGAGACAGACAGGGAGACAGACAGGGAGACAGACAGGGAGACAGACAGACAGGCAGACAGACAGACAGGCAGGCAGACAGGCAGGCAGGCAGACAGGCAGGCAGACAGACAGACAGGCAGACAGACAGACAGGCAGACAGACAGGCAGGGAGACAGACAGGGAGACAGACAGACAGGCAGACAGACAGGCAGACAGACAGGCAGACAGACAGGCAGACAGACAGACAGGCAGGCAGACAGGCAGACAGGCAGACAGGCAGGCAGACAGACAGGCAGACAGCAAGAAAGAGAGAAATACTGGTCTCAGAGGCATCTTCATTCAGGCAAACTTTATACGAATGTCATCTTCAGCGTTTTATTTTAAGCACTTGAGAAAAACACACGAATACACTGGCAAGCAACACGAGTGCTACTACAACCTTCTTAGCACCGACTTTACTGGTGGCCACTATTACACATCGCTGTATTCGGATATTGAAATTCTCACTGCAAGCTGACAGCTTCTTACAAGTCAGGCTTCACGCATGTGCAAAAAACCAGAACACACAAGGACAACGTGCAGAACACACATTACCCGTCCAAACGCAGAGGCACCTGTTTGAAATAAAGCAGTTAAAAAGGCAGAAGGCTCCACTGAAAATGAGGGAGGTAAAGCATGATGGGGAATGTAGTGTGTGGTACATTACATTATTGGCATTTGGCAGACGCTCTTATCCACAGCGACGTACAGTTGCCTAAGGAGTAGACTAAGCAGGAGACACCCCCCCCCCCATGGAGCAATGCAGGGTTAAGGGCCTTGCTCAAGGGATTTGAACCACTGACCTTGCGGGTCCAAGTCATGTACCTTAACCACTACGCAACAGGCCACCGGTGTACTCTCCTCACAACCAATCAGGAAAGAAACACTGTGCTGGCAGACCCCCGACACCCAACACTAACTCAGTTTAACACCAAAAAACCAGCATGCCTGAAGTGGGGTAAAGGGTGAATGTGAATCCTGAACAGACGACAGCTAACAGCGCGGATATCTTACTCGGCCACAAGGCTGAGTAAAATTACGGATAGCTTCAAGGAGTAGAATGGTCCAGACAGACACTTAAAAGTTTCCTTAGGACACTATCAATCCACACCGAAAGGTTATGTGGACAGGGATGGCCTTTCAGCGTGGCGAAAGAACAGGAAACACTCAATTGAAACAACCCGACCCATTTCCCAACAAAACCCTTTTTCTTTTCTTTTTTTTCTAACACCAGTGAGGGTGCAGATTATGTACAGTTGCTCTTACGCAAACAAAGGCAGAACGGTGCAACCACTTCCCCCGCCAAGAGTAAATAAAGGTGGCACACACAAAACTGTTCACAGTACCTTGGGTCAGAGACGCACACAGGAGGAGGAGGAGGAGGAGGAGACGTGGACTCACCTGCGAGTTTGGGCAGAGCTCCTGGGCGGGCGTGGCACATACCTGCGGCGTCAGCACCAGATGCTGCAGCCCAGAGTACGCCGCCCCGTGCAGAGAGTCTCGGTCGGCCTCCAGACGGGCCGCCGCGGCCGCCTGGTCCCGGCCCGCCCCGGCCAGCGCCTCCCGGGCCGAACGCAGAGCCTCCCGCCGCCCCCGCGCCGCGCGCTCCAGCCCCTCGTACGTCCTGAAGGGCTCTTCCCGCCCCCCCGCCACCTCCCCGTCCCGCTCCAGGGCTTTACACAGCCTGAAAACAACAACAACAGCGGGGTCAGTCCACAACCCCTTCACCCCGCCTGCACGCCACGTCCGGGTCATACACACACAGAGAATCGTGAACCGACAACGTACTTACGGTTTAAGTCATGATTTGGCGTGGACAGACACTCTTACGGTTACCTACCTGCGGATTAACATTGCAACTAGAAGTCCCATCTCTTCAGACTACACCATAGCTACCCTGAGCCTCTTTAGATATCCTATGCGCTTTGAGTTTACTTCCGGGACAGAAATGTCATAGGTATAGCTGTGTAATTTTGGTGTGTTGGACTGATTCCACACGTATTGTATTCTGTGCCTTCTTGGTGTTGTCACACTTTTGTATTCCTGAAACTCGCACTGTCCTCATTTTGTAAGACATTCAGACACCTCTATGACAGCAGCCTCTATGTCAGGGGTGTCAAACTCCAGTGCTGGAGGGCCGTGTCTGCTAGTATTCGTGGTTTCCTTTCCATCAGCAGCCAATTAAGGCCTTGAGAACAAGGTGTGTGGACTCTTTAGCTAATTAAAGACTTTGAACTGCATCTCTCGTGCTGACACACACACCAAAAAAAAACCAGCAGACACTGCGGGGCCCTCCAGGACTGGAGCTTGACACCCCTGCTCTAAGTGAAAGCACAGGGCACGCCCAGACCGAGTGTGTAAGGGTCGACCACAGGGCGCGGTGGGTCGGTCACTAGCTACCTGCTGAAGGCGGGGTCCCTGGTGCCGATGATGCTGCAGGGCCGGGCGGCGTGGGCGAGTCCGAGCTCGGGCTGGGCGAAGGCGTGGAGCCGCCGCCTGAGGGAGGCGTCGCAGCGCCCCAGCGTGCCGCCCAGCTCCTCCAGCCGCCCCCGCAGACGGCCGCCCTCCCGCAGCTCCAGCTCCTGGGCCAGGCGCAGCAGCTCGAAGGAGGCCTTCTGCCGCAGCAGGCAGGCGCACACGCGGTCCTGCCGCGCCGTGTAGTAGCGCTGGCGCGCCAGCTGCAGCTGCAGGTCCCCGCGCACCACGGGCACGTTCAGGAGCCGCGCGCTCTCCCTGACCGCCGCCGGCACCGCCGCGCGCCCCAGGGCCTCCAGCTCGCCCTCCACCGCCCGCAGGTCCTGCCGGAAGCCCGCCTCGCGCATCTGGAGAGCCTGCGCCGACGCACACGGCTGAGCAGGGGGAGGGGGGGGAGAGAGAGAACAGTTACTGTCAAGTTTATTTAACATTTAAATGTTTAAAGCTAAAAACCTACGGGCAGCCTGCGGTGTAGTGGTTAAGGTACATGACTGGGACCCGCAAGGTCGGCGGTTCGATCCCCGGTGTAGCCACAATAAGATCCGCACAGCCGTTGGGCCCTGTGAGCAAGGCCCTTTAACCCTGCAGGGAGGATTGTCTCCAGCTTAGTCTAATCAACTGTACGTCACTCTGGATAAGAGCGTCTGCCAAGTACCATGAATGTAATGTGATGTGATGTGATGTAATGTAATGGAGGACGCGTGGGTCCTCACCTTGGCCTTCCCACGCAGGGTCTGGGTGATCCACTGCAGGCCGGCCCTGGCTCCCTGCTCCTGGGCCTGGGCGTGGAGCAGCTGGTGCCGGGCCACGATGTGGGCCCACTGCAGCCGGGCCATCTCCGTGCGTCGGGCCTCCACCGCGCCCTCGTCCTCCTGCGCGCGGCCGCCGGGGTCCACCAGCGGGAAGTTCGCCCGGCTGGAGGTCTCCACCATGTCCGTGATGCCCGTGAAGAACTGCTTCTGGGTGTAGAGGGCCAGGGTCTTGGTGTTGCTCTCCTCCTGGCGCAGGTAGGGCTCCAGGGAGAGCTGGGAGAGGAAGACGGGCGCCGGGCCTCCCTGCGAGAGGAGCGGGGCTGGGGCGGGCTCGGCCCCGTCACCGCCCTGCGGCGGGGCCTCCACGCGGAGGAAGCCGGCCAGCCCCTTCACCTCGTCGGCCAGCGCCTGCAGCGCGCCGTTGGTTTCGGCGTTTTCGGCCCCCAGGGCGGCGAGGTCGTCCCTCATCCCGGCGGCGGCGTCCTCTCGCCGCGAGGCCAGGCGCAGGGCGGTGTCGGAGCGGGCGGTGGCCAGGACCTGAAGCCTCCTCAGCCGCTGCGTCTTCAGCCTCTTCTCGCGGCGCAGGGCCTGGAGCTCCTCCTCCAGCTGCGACACGTCCGTCTCCTCCAGCCGCGTGAGCGACGGGGCCCCGTGCGCCGGGGCGACCCGGCACGCCCGGAGAGCCTCCGCGAGCTCGGCCTCGTCCAGCAGGGGCTTCCCGCAGTCGCGCAAGGCGCGGAACGAGCGCACCTCCTCCGCGGTTAGCACGTTGTTCTCGTTCACGGTGTTGCATAGGAAGCGCAGGAAGTGCTGGTGCTCGGGCGTGTCGAACAGCCAGTCAAAATCCTCGCCCTTGAGCGCGGAGGCGCCCGGGTAGCCCAGCCTGGCCACCGCCTCCACAAACCGACCCCCGTCCAACATTTCTGCACCGGTTCCCACACACAGCGGTGAAGTTATACGAATTACATGTACGTATGCGAGGAGAACACCAATGGGAAGGTGTCCAGTCAGTCCCACATATCCTAGCAAATATATCAACAACAGACAGTAAAGGCCGTTGAGGTTAGTGCCAATTTATTTATAATTTGAAAACATTTAAAATAAAAAAAGAATACTGTTGACATGCTGATTCATTTATGCAGACACACACTGCTGAGCTTTCCGTGGAAGGGGGTGGGCGTTGGGGATCCATTAACTTAGCTAACTTACCACAAACAACTGGTTATTTGTGACCATCTGTAGCAAGCCAGCCACTGTAAGCAAGCAAGCGGTTAATAAACTAAATTTGAAAACGTTGCTGACCGAGTAGCTCATGTTAGCTCGCCGTAACTTAGCGAATAACTGTAACGTTCGCTAAAATAGAAAACGATTCAGTCGCTAACGTTAAAGTATCGTTCAAGCTAAAAGACACTATTGAACACTAACGTTAACTAAGAATATTAGCTGTCCAAGTAAAGGAAAGTTAGCTAATTGGTTAGCTAGCTAGCTAGCTAGCTAGCTAGCTAGTCACCTAGGCTAGCAGAGCTAACGCTATTGCGAGCTGGCTATTGTCATAATGAATCCACCAGTGGCAACGATAAGCATTGGGTCTAATCTAAAGCCATTCGTGAATAGTTAACGAACCATGTATTCTGCGTTGACATGCGTTATTACCTGTAGATTATTCCTCCAGAGCTAGTGTCCTTAGTGTCAATTTCCAACCGTCGGTCTGCTTCGTCTCCGCAGTTTCGCGCTCCTCCGACTCAAACTTGCCGGAAGCCGCTGCTGATGCGCATGTGCTGGCTCTTCCTACTGATTGGTTGCGAGGGGTCTGACGGCGGACTGAGGACACCTCGCCTCCAACTCCTTCCCGCCTCCTCCAACTACTCCCCCCGCCTCCCAAACCTTCAGACTGACCACTGGTACAATAGGTGGCGTTCATCTATACTCTGTTAGTACTACCCGCCAGAAAACTTAAAAGAAGAAAAAACGCGCAATATGTCATTGGAGCAGGTAACTTATTCATTGGGAACGTTAGTTTGGTCATAAAATCTAGCTAAATCGACTTAGCATACATTGTATTTATCAACTAATCAAATCAAAATAATGGTAGCCATGAGTTTTTACGACTTTAAGTGGATAAAGCTTATTGTATAGCTAACATACGGCTATATGAACCCCCCCTCCCAGCAGGTGATCTCACTAACGCGCATAATCAGAGAGGAGGAACTAAATCACCCGGTGTAGTCTTTGGTTAGAAGGAAACCCTGCACTCTTGCAGCCGTTTTAAACATATATTACACTTCGTCAGATTTTAATTTTTTTTTTTTAATATATATCTTGGCAGCACGGATGGTGCAGTGGGTAGCACTGCTGCCTCACAGCAAGGAGGTCCTGGGTTCGAATCCCCGTCGGCCGGGGCCTCTCTGTGCAGAGTTTGCATGTTCTCCCCGTGTCTGCGTGGGTTTCCTCCGGGTACTCCGGTTTCCTCCCACAGTCCAAAGACATGCAGGTTAGGCTGATTGGAGAGTCTAAATTGCCCGTAGGTATGAGTGTGTGAGTGAATGGTGTGTGTGCCCTGCGATGGACTGGCGACCTGTCCAGGGTGTATTCCTGCCTTTCGCCCAATGTATGCTGGGATAGGCTCCAGCCACCCTGCGACCCTGTTCAGGATAAGCGGGTTCAGATAATGGATGGATGGATGGAAATATATATCTTTCTCCGTAGCTCCATCCAACAATTTTCATTAACGGACAGAAGCCAGAATGAATCATTAATGGCAACCAATTTCAGTTACCCCTGTGTCCCAAGACGGGATGTTACGCCAGCATGGTGGCTCATCTACAGGGCTACCAATGGAGTGTCCTCAAACATGGAGGTAAATATTGAACAATTAATTAAAAAAAAAAAAAAACTTTTTAATTAAGTTGTGTTTCTGTGTTTTTACACACATTCTGCATTTAAAAAAACACACAAAAGTTGATTTTGACACCTGCTCCCTCAGATTGCTCTGTAGTGCTTTCTATAGCTAGAAATAGATAATGTAACATTATTTCGTAGGGATTTACAGTAATTTTATCTGTGAGAATTGAAGCTACTTGATTGGACCCACTTGAGCTTCTAAATTGGCTGGATTCATATATTTATATAATATTCTATATATACACTCACTGAGTACTTTATTAGGTATTTATTAGACTTATTTATTTTTTACTAATTGGTCTTCTGCTGCTGTAGCCTATCCACTTAGAGGTTTAACACGTTGTGTGTTCAGAGATGTTCTTCTGCATGCCACTGTCGTAATGTGCGCTTATTTGCATGACTGTAACCTTCCTTTGACCAGTCTGGCCCTTCTCCTCTGACCCCTCTCATTAACAACACGTTTTTGCCTTCAGAACTGCTGCTTATTGGATGTTGTTGTTGTAGTTGTTGTTTTTCACACCATTCTCTGCAAACTCTAGAGACTATTGTGTGGGGAAATCCCAGGAGATGAGCAGTTTCTGTGACGCTCATCAGTCATTCCAGGGTCAAAGTCACTTAGATCGCATTTCTTCGCCATTCTGACATTTGGTCTGAAAAATGGCTGAATCTCTTGACCACGTGTGCATGCTTTTATGCATTTAGTTGCTGCCACATGAATGGCTGATTTAAATATTTGCATGACGGAAGGCCAGCCAGCAGAGAGTTGCAGTAGTCCAGGCAGGAAATGCAGTAACAGATTTTGCATACATAATTGGGAAAATTGGTTACGAGTCATTTACAGTCCATCTGTCTTTGAGCCATCTTATTATTCAAGGTTGGGCAGAGTCATGGTGTGGCATGATGGGAAACATAATGCTTGAATATACTTGTATCAGGTCAGAGCTAGTGTTGCGAAATAGTTTTCCAATATGCATTGTGCTGTATGTACTAGCATGAATAAACTTTGGGCGCAAAACTCTGTTGTCCTTCATATAACACTTAACGTAACCTAGGCTACGAATAATGAAGTTCAGTGCTGCATTTAGCTCTGTCATTTAATGACATCATCACAGTGCGATTTCCATTTGTTGTGCTGGAGGCTTGCCCTGAAATCTTTCTGTCTTCTAAGCTCTTTGTTACAAGTGTATAGTACAGAGGTCACCAACCCTGGTCCTGGAGAGCTACTAGGTCTGCTGGTTTTTGTTTTCATGTTAAAATCAGCACCCTGTTCAGACCCATGTAACCAGGTGAGGTGAGTTAGCTGTGTAATCATCTGCTCTAATTGATTAATTAAGTGCAGATTAACAGTGAAAACCAGCAGACCCAGTAGCTCTCTAGGATCAGGGTTGGAGACCACTGGTGTAGTACACGTCCACGCTGCGACCAAGTCAAGATTCTTAGAGATGACGATTGAACGTCCATACTGCTACCAAGTCAGGAGTACTTCCGTTTGCTTATTAATTTGTTTGTAAATGCTGCTGCAGGGAATTTGTGAATATTGCCTTTGCAAATAATATTATATTTGTAAAGAAGGAAATTGGTGATGTGAAAGTGGTGGGCAGTGAGGGTGTAAAGGGGAGGCATCGTGGTTGTGGAATGTCAGACAAGGAAACGGTGAGATAAGGATTTGACAGAATTTGGTCTCTCGGAAGTGGTCTGTTTTCGAATGAGAGAAAAGGCAGCAGTACAGGGTGTTATTTGTGGAGTTCCACGGTGTCAGAGGTGTCCAGTCTTATCCTAAAAGGGCTGGCGTGGGTGCAGGTTTTTGTTGTAACCCTGCAGTAACACACCTGATTATACTAATGAACTAATCGTGGTCTTTCATCAAAACCTTGATGAGTAGAATCAGCAACAACCCGCACACACACCGGCCCTTTCTGGATAGGATTGGACACCCCTGCTCTATGTGAAAGCATTTGAAAGGGTTCCACTGGGGGTGCTTTTGGTGTCAAGATTATGGTCACGTGGCAGCAGTGTGTAGAGGAGTGCAAGCTATCAAAAGAACAGGCTGTGTGTTCGCACTGTGGAGGTAACCCTCCCCAGTGTAGCCACAACAAGACCCGCGCAGTCGTTGGGCCCTGGAGCAAGGCCCTTAACCCTGCATTGCTCCAGGGGAGGATCGTCTCCTCTTTAAGTCTAAAAGTCAACGGTAAGTCGCTCTGGATATGAGCGTCTGTAAAATGCCGTTTATGTAATGTAATGTAGTGCAAAGCGGTGTGGAGGAGGAAGATGGGGTGTGAGATTTATCGGACTAGAGCTCAGCATAAAAGCCATATGCGGAAGCAACAAGGAGATTGAGGGAAAATTAAGGGATCTGGGAGGAAAGAGCAGGACAGGCCTGGGTCAATGGGAAAACGTGACCGAGAGTTAATAAACAGGGATAGGAGAAGATTAGTGCTACTCCGATAGAAACTAAATCAGAGAGAATCAAGATCGTGGGTGGGCAATTCCAGTCCCGGAGGGCCGGTGTGTTTGCAGGTTTTTGTTTCCACCAGTTACTCTGGCTAAATGAGCTAGTTGGCCGTATACACACCAACACTAGTTCACTGAGATTAGATCACAGTAAAACCATATCATACAAGGACACAAGAACAGTTTGACTGGCATTAATGCATTCATCAAGAAATGTAGCTAAAATATCAGACGGCATAAATGTTAGAGCCGATTAAGTAATTAAGGCCAGTGGTTGGCATGAAAACTAGAAACAGACACGGCTGTCGTTGCCCACCTCTGATCAAGATGGTGGTTCTTGCAGCAAGAGGGATTTGGGGTATTTCTGATGTGAAGGGGGATGAGATGCAGGAATTTTTTGTGTTTTTTATTTTATGTATACGTGAATGTGCTGTATATTTATAATGATTAGAGATCGCACGGTAGATTCAGTAGGTGGCGGTAACGCACAAATCGTCTGCGAACCGCAGTTAACACATCACTAAAGAAGAAGAATGCTGAAGCAGTCTCACTGAGTGCAGAGGTTACATCTTGCAGTCAATCGAACAGGCGAAGTTTCAGCCAATGTGAGTACAATGCTGTTTCCCCCCCAAAAAAGTTGCCTGCTTTTGTTGGCAAAGAAAAATGCATAGGAATTTTCCTAATGTTTGTATTTATTACAATACATTCAAGCGTGCTCTTGCATGATCTGTTAATGGATATATTTTTTCTGCCGCAAAAAAAAAAAAAAAAAAAAGACCTTTTTTTTTTAGCTAGTTCCTAATGTTGCCATATCGAGATCGAAAACTGCAAAACTGGGCTAATCTAGCTTTCCATCAATATTACGACTTTAACTGCTGATATGTCCCCACCATACGCCACTGAACAGTATTATCACTTAAACCAACCGTTATCACCTCATTCAACAGTTATATAACTGATCAATCTGCTAACTGGTAGAATCAGGTGGGTCAAAACTAGGTTGGAGTGGAAACCTACTGGATGGTAGATCTCCAGGAACAGGATTGGTGACTCCTGACCTAATCATTACATTTTCTATGTGCGTAAGTTCTTATGAAATGGTTCTGACAACATTATCGCTCGTTGGCGCCTGGCAGTGCACTGGATTCAAGTGACACGGAAAACGGGGACATGTAAGCGTCGCATAATTCCCTAATTAACTTTACACGTTGTGTTAAAGTTGTGATTTATTTTATTTTATACTGTAATTCATATGCATAGGAATTTTCCAAGGTTTGTGTTTATTACAATACATTCAAGCGTAGTCTAAATCTGTGCATAATTGGTTAGAGCGTTGCTGTTGCATCGCAATGTGTCGCACGCTGGCTGTCCTTTTCCTTTTCTTCAAACAATGCAATGGATACATTTTGATGGGCTAAAAAAACGCGTTTTTTTCGCAGATCGGACACCACGGTTAAACAATCTCCAGAATTGTCTTGTTCTATGGTTCTCAGCTAGTTGGCAAGCACCAGCGGTGTGCGAGAAGGCGCCAGTGTTTGACGGTTGTTTGGTTTTGGACTTTTAATTGTATGGTTTTTGTAACCGAGTTTGGATTATGCATTTAAGGACTTCAACGATACGAGTATGAGGTGGTGAAATGTGGTGGAGGGAGTTAAAAAAAAAAAAAAAAAACTGAAAATGAGGAAGCGATATGTATAATAGGAACAGAACTGAATGAAACTCTTATTGGGGAAGTTGGGAGATAATGTGAACCACCTCGGATTAGTGATGGTATCTTGGAGAGGCATTTTAACTGGACGCAGGAATGACGATCGGAGCATTCGGAATGTAAAAATAAAATAAATAGTCCGTTTCCAATGAGTGAAAATGTAAAGGGCGTTGTCTGTAGAGTCCTCTTGTGTAACTGTTAGGAAAGAGCAGGGAGTGGTGGAAAAACAATTTGTTAACCGACATTTAAAAATAAGAAAAAGCAAGCACCAGAAGCGAGTAATTGAGTGATATTTGAATGATTAGAATAGTCACAATCGACGCACTGTACATGTCATTTTAATGTTGAGGCGATTGGAATTAGACGAAACCAAATCGTCTAACCACTCAGTCAGTATACTCTATTAGAACTCCACACCATTAAAACCGCACAGTTCACATAACTATGACCATGCAAAAAAACTATGATCTGCATCGCCGCCATTTACTGGTTATCCATGTTTTACTTGTTTGTGGTTGCTTAATAGGCTATATAACCTATAATGTGTTAAATTATTATTGTAAGTCATTGTAAGTGATTACAATGTCACATTTAATGGCATACGAGCATAGTATGTCGTAGTCTGTAACGTTTTTTGCATCATGTTGGTGATTAAAACCAGATTTCTCATTTGTATTTATCATGTAATCTCCCTAGAAGATGTGTGTTACCTGCCAATTGATTAGTAAAACTGTTGGCACAGGTTTCTAATCGAGGATCAGTTTTCAGGTTTGAAGCCCGCCAATGTTCACCTCACCGACCACTGCCGGTTACCCTCAACCCTCGTATTTGTCGGTTTGTCACAGGGTTGCTTGTTGACTGTCATTTTTGTTAAGGTATAGAATTTTTTTAATCTGCGGTATCCAATCCAAGGTGTCTGTTTTAGGGCCATACGAAGACACTTGCGCCAACACTGGCTCTTTTCGGATAAGCTGGGACAGTTAATTTAAATGAGTTTTCACCACATTTTTTTTAACAACGATGTCAATACTGAGAATACAGCACATAGGCCTGTTTGAATGACATTCTTAAGTAATGTATCCTAAAATGAACGTTTTAGTTATTTGCCCTGTGTTTGATATGTCATGGCTATTTGATTTAATAAATTAAATAAAAAGTAATATTTCGCTAAAATTGTCCTTAGTTCCGAGCCGTTTCTTTGTAGAAGGAGGTCACAAACGATTGTTTTTCTTTGACTTGTGTAACTTTTATATGAACCTTTTATTTTCCTTTCTCTGTATCCTCTCAGCTGTATGAAGCAACGCGCAATGGCTCAAGCAAAGACCTGGATTCTTCGGCATCACTTTGACGGCTTCCCCAAGGACAGCGACTTTGAGCTCAAAGTGGAACAGATCCCTGAGCCCAAAGATGGGGGTACTGCCCATGAACTCACTGACCTTCACAATTTATTTTTTTAGCTGGAAAAGTGCTATTGTGCTACTGGAAAAGTTATTGACCAATATTTATTGTTAATATGGGGTTTGCTACAATAAATACAGATTGTACTTGCGCACCTTGTTGTGAGGGAGCATCTGCTAAATGGGTGCTTATCTTAATTTTGTCTTGCAGAGATTCTTCTGGAGGCCGTATTTCTCAGCGTTGATCCTTACATGAGGTGTGTATTTGGAGCCAGTAGTAATAGAAAATGGGGAAGAGAGAATGTTCAGAATTCTCCACAGGGGAGTCGGGTCCCATAGGGCCTGCTACTGAATGGAGTGGATGTTTCCTTCCACCAATGTGCTTCATTTTCATATTTCAGTAATGTAACTTTTGCTAAAAAAAGTTGTCCATTGTCAGATTTTCTGAAAAAATAAAGCTTGTCTGGTTTTCACATCACAGTAATTGTGGTCTTGTTATGAGTAAATATTAATATGCTTGTAATTAAGTAGATGGCCATTTTATTTCTATCAGTCAATCACAATTTAGTCTGTATACTAGTGTTAAATGGCCACTGTCATTATAGCCTATACTGGGTTTTTTTTATTTTTTTTTATTACTTTCAAAGAGCTTGTGTCAAAAATGTCAGTGTAAACGTAATATTTCAGGTTGTGGTGCACGGCACTATTTAAGGGCTGTTTAGATAAAAAGAAAAAATAATAATTGGCAACAGCCTGTGGAACTACAAGAACTACATGAATGCTTCAAATCTGCCATGTCGTGTACGAGCATCTCAAATGGCGCATACAGCTTCCGAAACCCCGGTATATGTGCACTGTCGGTGAAATGGTGCCGCGATTTGTAAACGTGAAAAGTATTTTGATTTCGTAGGCCGTACAGCAGAGCGCGCATGAAAGAAGGTGACGTGATGATCGGGACTCAAGTTGCCAAGTAAGGAACACGCTGCTTAAACCTGTTGTGCTTGCCGAATTCTTTTGTTGATACAATATTGTGCTTTCTCAAAAAAAAAATTGACTGTGGAAAGCTAAAGTTTTTATTTGTTTATTTATTTTAAATATGTTACACAGTAGATGCCGCATCTCTTCCATTGTGAACATGACAAGATAAATGTCACCTTGTACTTCTGTAGTTTGCCTGGGCTTTTTGTTTTTTCAGTAGCTAAGCCCACTGTATTGGTTGTGTCCAGAAGCCTTGTCCCTGTTCGTGGTTCTGTTGGAAGTGGGGGGGGGCGAGTGCGATATGAAACCTTCAGATAACACATTTCAGCAGAGCACACAGAGTGGCAGTGAGACTGTTTGTAGTGAACTATGTGATATAGTGCCGGGCTATATGGTAGGATTTGAATCCCGCCTTCAAGCGCTTGTGACCGCTTTTGCCTCGCAGGGTGATCCAGAGCAAAAACCCCGGATTCCCGGTCGGGTCCCATGTGGTTTCCCGACACGGCTGGAGGACTCTCACCCTCTCGGATGGCGCAGAGATACGGAAGCTCTCGGGCTGGCCTCAGGACTGCCCCATGTCCCTGGCCCTGGGAGCCATCGGCATGCCTGGGTAATGCTGAACCACCCGTGGATTCTGTGCGCAATGACTGTTAGCGCTAACTGTGGTGTGTTGGGCTCGGCAACGGCCTCGATGGCGCTAACCCCAAGTGGGAAAACGGCTGTTCTGCCTTTAGAACGAACCGTTAGCCGTATTAGCCGTGAGACTCCCAGCCGTAGTGTTTGTTTCCCGTAGGTAGCCTCGTCTCTGGTTCGGCACAGAAAAGAAACGCGTTAACGGCTCTGACATTGTGAATGTAGAACTGCGTTACGGCCCTGAGGCCCATAGCAACGTGACGCCGCGTTTCCTGCGTTTGGCAGGTTGACCGCCCTGTATGGCCTGGAGGAGGTGTGTCAGCTTCGAGCCGGAGAAACGCTCCTGGTGAACGCTGCGGCGGGAGCGGTTGGGACTGTCGTCGGGCAGATTGCCAAAATCAAGGTGGGAACCGTCGCCTCTCTCCGCCCGCGACTGCGCTATTGCGCGAAACGTACCGCCAGTTGAAACATGCAGTCCTGAATGTATGGTGACTTGTGTTTTGTCTTAACTTCGGGTTATTTCCCTGGACATAACCGTACGTGATCATCTCCTGTCCAAATTTGTGAGAGAGTTATTTTTTTTGTTCGTTTAACAAAATGAGTGGATGTCTTTTGCATTCTTCTTGCTCATTTTCCTGTTTTGTTTTTACCGCTCCATCGCTCCAGGGCTGCAGAGTGGTGGGCTGTGCTGGAACTGACGCCAAGGTGTCGTACCTGAAAGACCTCGGGTTTGATCACGTTTTCAACTACAAGACCATAACCTCACTGGAGGAGGCCCTGAAGGCTGCCGCCCCGGACGGATACGATTGCTACTTCGACAATGTACGTGTCTGAGGATTTCTTCTGCTTTTTATACAAGTAAATTATTAATTTATCTTGTGTAATAACTGCAAGATTGCCCGCCTAGGGTTTTGCATCTCGGCACAATTTTCAGATTTGGAATCACAGTTAACATCTGGTTAAAGTACACATTCTCAGATTTTATTAAAGGGTACATTTTTCTTTCACTATTGAAATTACAGCAGTGTTTATACATAGTCTCCCCCCCCCCCACCCATTTCCGGGCACCATAATGTTTGGGACACATGGCTTCACAGGTGTTGTTGTAATTGCTCAGGAGTGTTTAATTGCCTCCTGTAATGCAGGTATAAGAGAGCTCTCGGCACCTCGTCTTTCTACCACCTTCTGAAACTATTATTGCCGTTTATCATAAGGACCAAGTTGTGCTTATTTCATTATGGCGCATGGCAGCTTTGAAACTCACAGTGCAGATATTAGCGGGAGTTTTGTTCTAAATGACACACACCCGCATTGAGCAACACAAAATAGGGGTTTTTGTGAGGTCCGTTGTATCGGGGTGATGGCCGCCGCGGATGCTCACAGTGTACACTGCACCGTCTCTGTAGATGTGCTGCAATGAAAATGGCCATAACCACATATAACACACACAAGCAGTTCCCGTACATTGGCTTGATGATCTGCCTCGACAAAATGCTGTCTGACAAACTGCATTGGCGGTAGAATATTTGTCAAGCTGGTTGAACTTGCGACTATCATTCTTCTTCTCTGGCAGCCTGAATTGTTACTTATCCGTTCGTTTTGGCATTCAGGTCGGGGGATCATTCTCCAGTGTGGCCATTCCTCAGATGAAGCTGTTTGGTCGGATTGCTGTGTGTGGGGGCATTTCTCTGTACAATGACACCACTCCCCAAACTGGTATGTTTCTCTGTTCACACAAAAAAATTACACTTTGCACGAGGCAGTTGCTTAACTTCTATAATTCTTTATACAAGTATGTCATTCTTAACTGGGAACAGTTTGGGCTGAGAAGCCTTCGCAAATTAGTGTCATTCATTTTCTTTAATACAGCCCCCATTCCCGCTTTCCAAATGTTGTATTCGCCGGCCTGAGTCACTGCTGCAACCTCTGCTTTCGCTTTGGGAGAGCGCAGAGAAGCATTTGATCCACTCTAAACGCGCATTGTCATTGTGATTTGGAGAGACTCATGTGAGGCCTTTAAGTAGCCAAGTGACCAGCAGGGGCCACTGGTGAGCCATGACGTGCTAATCCTCACGGACTTGCATCCCTTAACGCCCCGAACCGCGCACAGACGCTTATTGCTTTTTAGGAGCGCATTCCGTGATGAAAAAAACAATCTTCTTGGACACATTTTGCCACAGTTAACTCTCATAGTGACAACAATATTTAAAACGGGCATGTGTATTTATTGGTCATACTGTAGCCTACAGCTTATTTAAATCAGAGGTAAAATATATATAAACACTAATGTTAAAATACTTACGTCGTCCTCCTACCACTGCAGCAATGGCTTCCCACGCCTTTTCTCGTCGTCTAGTGTCTTGGTAAAATATCAGAACTTGGATCGTATAGCTCTTCATTTTTCCACCTCAATAATTAACCTCGTAACGTCCATGTCTGTTGTCCATGACTAGGCTAGTAAGAGCATTTGGATCAGTAGTCATGCTTTGAGAATTATTATTTTTTTTAATTATTATTATTTTTTACTAAATGTAGCAAACAAGGCAATGCCTCCTTTTTATAAAATTAACTTTATATAATTTTTATTATTTGGGACAATAATCAACATGTTCTAAACATTTAATTACAGCAGAATTAGCAGCTGTAGTGACAAGCATAAATAATTAAACAAATATGTTCATGCTACAATAGGTTCAAAGGTCAACTTCATTGACAATATTTTGCTTTCCACTGTAGCTGAGAACATTCTTGGGTAATTTTGTTTGATTGGTGATGTGATTAGTTGATATTTAGAGTTGGTGATTTATAGTTTGAATATTCAATTGTTGGCTTGAGAGAAAAAATTATGGAACAAATCTAATTCATAATGTTTCAAATGTGTAATTTTTTTAAAGTCAAAAATTATTTTTTTTTGGTCTTATCATTCCACTCTGCCTTTAACTTAATATTCAGGTTGTAAATGTTGAATAAAATATTCCCCTTAATGTTGTTTACATTATGTATAGGTAACACAAATGACGAAGAAACGGCTCATGAATTCTTTAATGAAATGCACATTAAGCTCTACTTGTTGTAGATTCATCAAGTTTAGGAGTTAGTTATTGCTGGTCAACTGCAACTTGACTGGTTGGCAGAGGTATACAACCGCAAGGTATGTGTAATATCTGATTAGAAGGAGCAATGCAATTTAAACAAAAGTGGTTAAAATCAGGTGGCTTGTTTTTATGAAGTTGTGCCGGGCCTGTGCTGCACTGTAGAGATGAACAGATTAACGACGACTTCAAATGTTCCCAGGTCCGTTTTTGCAGCTTCAGATGGTATTCAAGCAGCTGAAAATGGAAGGATTTCTTGTCGGTCGATGGGAGCACAAGAATGAGGAATCTCTCCCACGGCTAATCTCATGGATGAAAGAGGCAAGCTAAGCAGCCCGATTGGTGCTTTGAATTCAGCTGTTGCATTCCCATTTGCTTTTTTCATTTTCGTTTCCTAGCTTTTAATATTTTAGTTGTTGGGGAGCTTCTGAAAACAAACTTATAAAGTAAACGCTCCATAATGGACCAATAATTCTGAAGTATGGTGATGATGGTTAGGATTTGTGTACAGGGTTTTTTTTTTTAATTATTATTATTTTTTTATTATTATTTTTAATTAATCACCTACTGCATTCTGTGGCTCAAAAAAAACCCCTGCTTTTAGCACTGATCAGACCCAAAGTAATCAACTTTAATTTGGCTGTTGCAGGGGAAGCTGAAGTGCAAGGAGCACGTCACCACTGGCTTTGAGAACATGCCAGCAGCCTTCATGGGGATGCTGAAGGGGGACAACATCGGGAAGGCCGTCGTCAAAGTTTGACGATTCGTTCAGCACTTGTCCTCCGCTGTCCTCCATTGGTACATGGGAAAGAAACAAAGTTTCAAAAGTTCAAAATGGTGCACTGTGTGTGAGCTTGTGAACAATCAAACCTGAATTAATGTTTTGCAGGTTCACCAGTCCAGAAAATAAACGAAACTTGAGTTAACCACCAGACTTATGTTTCAACGTAATGTTGCTGAAGTAGTCAATGTGGAAAAACATTTGCTGTCCAATCTCGTATTTGCCTCTGGCGAATGGATTTAAAATGATTTGCTGAATTACTATTTGTTTCGGGTTTTCTTGCAAGCCTTTTGTTTAACCTGAAAACACGGCAGTATTTTTAGACCATGATTAGAATTTCATTAGATGGGTAAGAGCCCCGTTTCTATGGAGAAGATGGCCCTTTTAGTATGCACCAATCAGAGGCTGAGGAGGTTATCAAAGGAGCAAATGCTGTCAGAGGAACACCTGCCACAACAGACCAACGTATGAGATGCTGATGTTCTATAAATATGTAAATCAGTGTATACAACGGTGGACTGCTTGGGCCTTTTTAATGATTATTTTATTTTATAGTGAGATAAATGCCGTCATATGAGCCTTACCGCCTCACATTTAGGCTGAAGGGAATGTTTAACGGTATCTTATGAAAGCGGATCACACGGAATACTTGAATGTAAAACTGCACGGTGGTGTCAGTTTTGCTGAATCTGGCTTTGGTCTAGTATGCAAATGTATTTTCAATGCGTTTATCAAAAAGATTTAGATTTTCTGCTCAACTACCTACTCTGTCTAAAGCCCACGGTAACAAAGTTGTCCTATTATAAACAATCGGTACTGTTCGTCGATCGTCACTATAGCGTGAATCCTACTGGACAAAATAGGACATTGCAATAAAGAATGTAAAATGCATATTGGCCTTAAAAAATATAAAGCCGTGATTTGAAGTGATGACAGTTCTTGGCCAAGAAGTTTAATAAATTACAAACTCGTTATGATTTGGGTGGGCCAGGAATTTGTTCACCGTTTTGGGGTTTTATTTGTTTATTTTCCGAAGGCTAATTTGCTTTTTATATTCTTTATTGCTATGTCTAGTTTGAGATCGTTTGATTTCATTTGAACTGGAAATGTTGTGGTCATTCTATTTGCATCCACCGTGCGTAAACAAGCTGCGAAGGGGAGACCCTTGAAAGACCTCCCTGCCTTAGTTCTCTGCAGTAGGGCTGATCAGGAATACTACGTCCTCAAATCTAGGGGCTGGGCTTCTCGTTGCGCTATAAACGCTTTTGTCGAGAACGCGCCTGATCATAGTGTCAAGGCCAACGAGAAAGCGAGCCACAGCCGGGTGACCTCAGCAAAAATGATCGTCGTAATCGAAAATAAGGTAAGAAACGCAAACGCAGCTCAAGAAATTGTTAATGCTAACTTGGTACAAAATTATTGATAATGTATCAGCAACGTGCTATTAGACTGGACCCCTCTGCATATCCCAGTGGCACTGTCAAATGCGAGTTTGTACAATTGCTTTAAAATCCTTAACTGCGTGTACGTTAGCTGGCTTGTCAACTTGCTCCCGACCAGCATGGCTAAATTGTTCGGGAGTATTTTTGTGCTGAAACTTGACGTACCAAGCGCTAGGAATCTTTCCTTGCTTGTTTTTTTTTTTATGTTGTAAGCTGCAGATAAAACTGCAAGTCATCGCCTCTTAACCAATTTATCAATCACCCTGTCATTTAGAATTGGGAGATCACGACGAGCGGAAGCGGCCAACTTGCTGAACTAATGTAATGACAATGCTGGTTTTCTGCCTTCAATACCGTTAGTAGCCGATGTTAACGTTAACCGTTCGCTTGCCAGCAAACGCAGAAGGGATGGTCCCGTTAGCTGTAACATTTGGCGCCGTCCCATGTTAGTTTGTTAGACTAGTTCGATTCTAGCCATTAGTAATATTAATGAGAAAAATATGTTGTGTCCCAATGTGGGATTATGTTTCTCAACGCAAGCACATGTTCATTTGTTAGTTTTAAACATTTGACTGAGCGCCAAAAAGACTTTGCACTCTAAGCTATCCAGCAAAATGACGTTGAGCCTTCTTGAAAATGTAACGTTACACAATTTAACAATGGAAAGGCATTTTGAACAATTTGAAGTTGCTTCCTGTTGATGCAACTCTTCCATACAGGAGATTTTGTTGCACGCAAGCAGTGTACTTCTCGTGCCTCTTCATGACTCAGTTCTATACTTATTTCTATGACGTTAATTTATGGCTACTGTAGCTGATTAACAAGCAAGCCCCAAGCTTATTTTCTCATCGACGTGGGCATGGCAGTGTTGTTAGTGTTAACACCGGAGTTATTTGAGGGAAGGTGCTTAAAAAAGCCTTTAATTGACTCATACAACAGCTTGGCTGAATACTCAATTCTGATTGGCTGGGAGGTGTATATTATCATTCCATGTGAACTCATGGGCCACTTTATAAGGTACACCTGCTCGCTAATGCAAATAGCCGGCTGCTCCAAACAGTGAATCGTGTGTCTGCAACTCAATATACAAAGACATGATTAACAGTTTTTTTTGTTCAACCAGACATTAGAATGGGCAAGATCTAAACGACTTTGACCGTGGTATGATTTTTGCGGGATTCTTTACACGCTGTACCGTTAATCTCCAGATAATTGTGTGATAAACAAAAACGTCCAGTGAACCGTACGGGCGGAAAACATCTTCTTAATGAGAGCAGTCAGAGGAGAGTGGGCAGACATGTTAGTGTAGTGCTTAAGGCACATGACTGGGATCCGCAACGTTGGCGGTTCGATCCCTGGTGTAGCCACAATAAGATCCGCACAGCCGTTGGGCCCTTGAGCAAGACCCTTAACCCTGTATTACTCCGGGGGGGGGGGGATTGTCTCCTGCTTAGGCTAATAAAGTGTACGTCGCTCTGGATGCCATTAATGTAATGTAATGTAAGCACACAATATTTCAAACCTTGAAGCTGATGGGTAACAGCTGCGTAAGGTCGTGCCTGGTTCTACTGCTGTCAGTTAAGAAAAGAAAGATTAGAGTGGGTGATTGCCAAAATTGGACGATTGAAGATTGGAAAAACTTTGCCTGGTACAATTCCAACAAATTTCTGTTGGACCATGCAGATGGTTGGGTAAGAATTTATTTTGTTTTGTATTTTTGTATTTTTCACTTGCTCCTGACCCGGAAATCGATCGTGGTCCACCATCTTTAAGGGCATTCCAACCCCTTAAATGCTCCTTCTAGGAGCTAAAAGCAGACGTTAGGAACTCCCAATCTTTCCTTTGAGCAAGAAAACATCAGTGTGGAAGTATTGTTTCGGAAAGCGGAGCAAGGACATTCCATTTGCCTCCCACTTCCCACTTCCCAGTCTTCAGTTCTTTTTCTTGCCCCTTTTCTCAGCCTCTCCCGATGGGTGGAGCTAGGAGCAGTTGAAGAGCAAGCAAGAGAAATGATGGATTGGAAAAAATAAGGGATTGAAGTCCTTAAGACCACAGGCGGGGGTGACGTAAGGCAAGCCCACATAATTACCCATGTCATCCACCCAAAAAAAATCTCCTCGCACATTGGAAACAATGTTCATCTCAACTTTTCCTTCTGCTGGCCGCTGAACCCTGGTTGCCTCGCAACATAGGTTGGAGCTACAGATATTTTGTCCTCCGGAGGCTGTGGGGGAGACCACAAGGAGGCAAACTGGTGTTGGCGTGTCCGCTGTGAAGTAGTTGCAGCTTCCGCAGCTGCTGGTCCGAACAAGGAGACCACAAACTGGTGTCAGTTTCCGTTTGTAAGCTAGTTGCGGCTTCTGTAGCCGCCGCTGCTAAACGGCGCTGATGATCTAAACTGGAAACTTCAAATTGGAGTCCGTGTTCCACCGTGACCCTGTTACCATTCCAGTGCAGTCGCCACCAGGGTCAGTGTTCCCGCCAATCAGTCGGCTAGCAGCATGGTGCAGACACCTTCTGTTGTTGACGGCCCTTAAGTACAGTTCACTGTAGCGTAGTGGTTAAGGCACATGACTGGGACTTGCCAGATCGGTGTTTCGAATCCCGGTGTAGCCACAATAAGATCTGCACAGCCGTTGGGCCCTTCAGCAAGGCCCTGAACCCTGCATTGCTCCTGCTTAGTCTAATAAACTGTACCTCGCTCTGGAGAAGAGCGTCTGCCAAGTGTCATTAATGTAATCCAAAACATACAAGCTAATCTATGAAGCACGGTGGAGGAAGTGTCATGGCTTGGGCTTGCATGGCTGCTTCTTGGAATGGGCTCCCTAATCTTTATTGATGGTTGTAACTCATGATGGTAGCAGCAGGATGAATCCAGAAGTCTCCTGTTTGGTCTAATTTAACTGTACGTCGCTCTGGATAAGAGCGTCTGCCAAGTGCCATTAATGTAATGTAATGTAATGATGTGGCCATTGGCAGCGTTACCACTGATTGTGGCGGTATGGTGGAATGCCACTGGCAGGCCGTGGCCCGTCCTCTAGCGGAGTCTTCCGCCTTAGGCAGGGTCTTCCCCCCCTCGCTGGTCCAAATGGGCGAGTAAGGACCCCGCGCTCGACAAGGCGCCCCTGATCCGGCTCGTGCGGCACGCGTGCAGACCGCATCCGAGGGAACCTTCGTACGTCTGGCAACCTTTTTTTTTTTTTTTGTCTCCCATGACGGTCACAGCAAGGGCAGAGCCCTGTCAAAGCAGAGGCTGCCCAAGCTGATGCTTGTGGCCATTGCACATGCCTACATGTCAGAAGGCCTTCCTATACTTCAGAAGGCCATTCCTCCAAAAGTGTGTGTACCTCTTGGGCTGCCCTGATGTGCTGGGGCACAACCCCGGCCTTCATCACTCACCTTTGCCTGCCTCTATAGGGTTAATGTAGCTGCTTACCATGCAGTTTCATTGGCTGTGTTACAAACACCTTTGTGATCATACGATGGATGCTTCCTTGTGACTATTGCTGGTATGAGCACCGTCCTCTGACAGTAAGAAGGGAATAACATGGGATAAAAGTTACTCCTATAACTATAGTTCTGTTAATTGTGGATGAGTTCCCTGTCACTCAGTTTTGCTAGAAGATTCTATGGGATTTATTATTATTATTATTATTATTATTATTATTATTGGGGGTTTGAGCAGCAAAGCCCTATTTATTGTATGTATTCTCAGTGTTTTTTTTCCTTACCCACTCCGCCTCATGGTGTATAACTTCCGTTTGGACTGGTGAAAACTCTTGAAAATGGGTCTACCCATTAAGGCTGATGGCCGCTACAAACGTTATTAAAATTACACCGATTGGCCATTGATCTGTTTGTGTGTAGAAAGACGGAACTAGGCTCTTTAGATTCCTCTGCCCACGCTGAACAAATGTCTGGTTAGATTTTTTTGCTATTTTGGAAAAAGGCCTTGAACGATATCTCCTCCGAAACAGTCGGACAGATTGGCATGAAACTTGCACCACTATGTATAATGGACTCTTCTCTTGAAAAATTATATATAGAAACATTTCTCTGTTAAATTATATTTGGTGTTGGCGTGGCCAATTTTACTTAAACAGGAATAACTGTCACAACTATAACGCCGTTATTGTATACAATTGCCCATATACAGTTACATGTTGTCCATCACTTTGTATAACCTTAACATGATTTAAATCAGATTGTGATGTAATGTATGTACATTTGCACTCAGAGAATTCGGGAGCCTGAACCACGTTGGTTCTCTGCATTTTCGAATCTTGCCATATTGAAATAAAGACTTTTAAAATATTTTCTCCTCCACAGTTGACTACCTATTGATCCATGCAGCCTTCCTTCTACAACTTTCTTTGCGCTTCAAGAGAGGTTTACACAAAAACAATATAAGCAAGACATCACCATTTCAGTTGGCCTTGCCCTTATATGTCATCATGCACTTCCTGTTCTTCCTAAAGACTGCCGTGAAGAAAGACATGATGTAATATGTATCTTTAGATTTCAAATGTAATTTGCATGCTTGCCTATATCGGGCTCTCAAACAAGCGTCTTTGCAGCTCAAAGACCATTTGTTTGGCACATCACACATCTCTTTTCAGAATGAAGATGTATGCTCTGGTTGACTGATTCATTAATCCGATGAGAAAACGTAACGCTTGAATGCCGTTTATTCAGTCCATTCAAGGCCACGTAGGCTACACCACCATAAGCAATGCCGTTGTAGCCCCGCGCTCATGCTGTTTACGCACACAGGAGAGAGTTTCCATTCTTGCTGGATTGTTAAATAATATATTATGTGAAGGATGCCGTTTATTGGGCTACCATTATCAATGAAGTATCCTGTGTTTATTTACGAAGGAAAAACTTTTTTTATGTCGACTTCAGAAATGCTGCTGGTCTGCTCCCAATGTTCACTCAAGCATGGTTTTTGAAATAATATTTTCAAGTTGAAAATCCTGCATGATATGCCTTTAAATCATTTTAGCAGCAAAAGGTGAAACTGAAACTGTGTGTGTGTGAGAGAGAGAGAGAGAGAGAGAGAGAGAGAGAGAGAGAGAGAGAGAGAGAGAGAGAGAGAGAGAGAGAGAGAGAGAGAGAGAGAGAGAGAGAGAGAGAGAGAGAGAGAGAGAGAGAGAGAGAGAGAGAGAGAGAGAGAGAGAAAACAATAAACAATAAATGAACAATAAAGGTTGTTTTCTTTGTTTCTCTTTGAAGGATCAATTTGATCAGGCCTTGAAGGACGCTGGTGACAAGCTGGTTGTGGTGGACTTCACCGCTACATGGTGTGGGCCCTGTCAGAGTATCGCTCCTCAGTTTAAAGTGAGTGTTTTCTTCAGAATGTTGTTCCGTGTTACAACACTACAGGAAATGCATTGACCAACATGTACAGGGCGGTTTGTGCAACTGCACCCTGCGGCAGTTGGCTGGTGAGCTATTAACAGGGTATGGAGAGAACTTCTTTGAATTTTTAGTTTATCTTGAACTTGCATTTTAAAATATTTTATTTTTTTGGTCGGAATAACACATTCTGCAGTTTTAAGTAAAGATCACCCATTGGCCACGGATTCCATTTTT
The DNA here is from genome assembly GCF_963514075.1 of Conger conger. NCBI lineage: Eukaryota > Metazoa > Chordata > Actinopteri > Anguilliformes > Congridae > Conger > Conger conger. The sequence continues at coordinate 58,818,142 of NC_083767.1, read as the reverse complement.
TCATCGGTTAGAAATGTGTGTGTAGTAACCTGTGTGTATTTCTCTCGAAATTAGCCTAATGATGCCAGCAGTTAAAAATGAATTGTGGCTTGTCTAGCTTGCATCCTTCAGTGACAATGTGAAGCTCCCCAAGATGTTTTAATAGTGCGTCCCTGCAGCGAGCCATGGTGGCACGGGGCTAAAGCAACGGACCTTGAGGCAGGCATAAGTTTGTTGCAGTTGCACCCCGATTCCCGGTCCCGCCAAAGCGGAGTTTTGCCGTTTCACATGGAGCGGCACGAATCGGCTCGCTGCTCCGTGGGAGGACTGGGGGAGTTAATGAGACGGGCGCGCACGACAACGGCACCCCGGGCCGCCTCGGAATCAGGGTCACGGGCGGGACGATGCGGCACGGAGAAGGCGTGTCGTTCTCAGGATCACCTGTTCCATTTGGGACGGGGTGAAGGCGGTGTGGCCCCAGTTGGAATAGATTATTATTATAATAGATATTCCTCCTAAATTGGCTACTAAATTGAGAGAAAACAGTGAAAAATCTGAAACCAAGAATACTTTTTTTTTAAAATTTTATTTATTTATTTATTTATTTATTTGCATCTTTGGACACAATAGTACAGAGAGGAATCTACAGTAAGTAGGTTATCTTCACTTGAATTGGCAGAACTGTTTTGGAGCACTGTGAGAAGGCCCCAGTGTTGGCCCCGTCCCTCTCTAGAGGAAAAAGCGGTAGTGAAGAGAATTTATCGTCCCTGCCACTACAATCGTCCCGTGTATCACGGATCAGCCGTGATCTGTGAACGTGTAACTCGGAGCACAAACATGCCAAAAGACCAGGAATAAGCGCACTGGTATCGACAGCGTGGCGGGGGTGATTGTGTCCTCGGCGGGTTTCAGAGCGATGGACTCAAAACGGTTGTTTATTTTGATCGCCTGCTTGCTTCCCTTGCTGCAGAAATTCTCTGAGGATGCGGAGAACACGAACGTCGTGTTCCTGAAGGTGGATGTGGACGACGCTCAGGTGAGGGGGAAAATTGCACTCGTTCGCTTGAAAGGCAGAAAGATATTTAGTATTGTTATTATCGGTTGCTTCCCTGTGTGTGGGTTCTCCTTAAGTTTTCACAGGGAATAATTCTGTCACCTCCTCATAGAGCAGTCCATGGTAGTTCACTCCAGTTGCTCACCAGGCTGGCCGTTTATGTAGAGTTACTAATAGATTGAGATCATGAAAAGCACTATGTAGATGCAAAGTGATGGGGGTGAAACTCGCCTCGAACACAATTGCCGTGTAGCACCCACCTGGGTGATGTTCAGCAGCCATTTTGTACTAGGCCACTGATCATACATTAGCTGAGGTGTAGTGGGAGGAAATAATTGAAGCAATTAAACTGGCCGATGTTTCGGTGGCCAAGTTCAGGGAGCCAATTTGCTGATTTTTCCTGGACCCCAGGGAACCCCCAATATTCTGGAAAGTGCCATGGGCACTTTTGTGTCACAGAGATTGTGCTTTGAAACGCCTGGATACATCGTCCAATAAGAATAGTAACTGGTCATAATCACAGTAAAATAATTAGTCAACAGTTAGTCAACAAGTGCATGCAAAGTGTGGTACACTACTTGATTAATCTGCCAGGCACACTGAAAGCTACACTGGTTACCCAAGCCCCCTTCTCCTGCATCACACTGGCGTTTGATCATTGGTAACAAAGCCTGTTCGCACCCTGTGTATAATTAAGTTGTAGCGTGTGGGTCAGCTGTTATTTGGTCCGTCCTTTGTTTCGGAGCTGGACCACGTTGAGGTGGCCGTGTTTAAAGCCTTTGTTGTGATGGGCTCCAGTTACACGGTGTGGCCTGTTGATCTGGTAAGCTGCTGCAAGGAGACGTTGCTCTTTGTCAAACAGTGGTGTTTAATGACAAGCCGTTCACAGGACTCGATTCAAGAAGTTCCTACAGTCAGCTTTTGGCACGCCTGTCCAGAGACTTGGGCTTATCTGGTGTAAAATGTATGCCATGGGTCCAGCAGAAAGATGACACTCTTTCCAACAGATTGTTTCCTGCCCTTGTTCATTCATTCATTCATTCATTCATTCATTATCCTAACCCGCTTATCCTGAACAGGGTTGCAGGGGGGCTGGAGCCTATCCCAGCATACATTGGGTGAAAGGCAGGAATACACCCTGGACAGGTCGCCAGTACATCGCAGGGCACACACACCATTCATTCACTCACACCTACAGGCAATTTAGACTCTTCGATCAGCCTAACCTGCATGTCTTTGGACTGTGGGAGGAAACCCACGCAAACACGGGGAGAACATGCAAACTCCACACAGAGAGGCCCCGGCCGATGGGGATTCGAACCCAGGACCTCCTTGCTGTGAGGCGGCAGCGCTACCCACTACACCATCCGTGCCGCCCTTTCCTGCCCTTGTGCACCATGAAACTGCTTTCAGCACATAAGAGCCCCCTTAGACTTCTCAATGAGCTACTCATACTTCTTAATGTGCTCATACACGGAAAGAGATGAGATGAGCCCATTTTCCTGATTGATTCTGAGCTTTAGAACAGTCAATATTGTTTTATGAGTACAGGTATGTCCTCATAATGTCTTAATTTGTCTTAATTTGGTAAACTGATGCATGCAGAGGTTGTTATTGGTTGTTTTATTGGGTAATTTATGGTCTTTCTGCCCTCTTTCTCCAGGACGTTGCAACCTTCTGCGATATTAAGTGCATGCCAACATTCCACTTCTACAAAAATGGGAAAAAGGTACCATCAACGCCCCATCAGTTGAACATCATTTGTGTAATGTGTTTTAATGGAATATGACAAATAATTTATGTTATATAATATTGGGGAGACATTGGCTCAAAAAAAAAGCAGTCTGGCAGTCGGAGGGTTGCTGGTTCGATCCCGCCCTGGGTGTGTCGACGTGTCCTTGAGCAAGACACCTTACATGGCAGCCAATCTAAAGCTAAAAACTCCTTCAAACTCCTTCCAGTCCACAGTATTGGTCATACATTGTACCTAGTTGTGTAGAATGCCCTTGTTATCCTCATTTTCATTAGCCTACTTTTGTAATTTTTTGGTCGGATGTGAAACAGGTTGGATGTCGCTGTGCTAGCGCCAGCACAGACCACCAGTTGTGGTTGTGGTATCGACCACCAGTTGTGGTCTTTCTAAAAGTGGAGCCACTCTAAGCCATAAAAGGTGCTGTGCATGAAAACGCTATGATATTTTTGCTCTCAAAAAATAAGCAGGCCAAAATGATCCCAGCAGCCGCTTCCCTGTGTTCATTACATTACATCACATTATTGGCATTTGGCAGACGCTCTCATCCAGAGTGACGTACAGTTGATTAGACTAAGCAGGAGACAATCCTCCCCTGGAGCAATGCAGGGTTAAGGGCCTTGCTCAAGGGCCCAACGGCTGTGCAGATTTTATCTTGGCTACACCGGGATTAGAACCACCGACCTTGCGTGTCCCGGTCATTTACCTTGACCACTATGCTACAGGCCATGTTCTGTTCAGTTATATGAGCTGGTTGGTGCCTTGCATGGCGGCCATTCGCCATTGGTGTGTGAGTGTGTGAACGACAAGCATGAATTGTACAGCGCTTTGGATAAAGGTGCTATATAAATGCCAACCATTCACCATTTATATTGCCCATCGGTGTCTCATTTTGTTTGTTCTGAATTATGTGTGGAAACATCTGCAGGAAATGCATCGACCAAATCCCCTAAAGAATGTTTCCAAAACCTTGTTGAATCCATGATGTGAATAATTCAGGCTTTTCTGAAATCCTAGTCTGTAGAAGATAGGTGATATCATATATTTTTTTGCACAGTGTGTTTCTTTTTGTTTGCCTGTATCAAGCCTGCAAATCTTTAACTTTAAATGTCCTACTTTTCTGTTCCAGATTGATGAATTCTCTGGTTGCAACCAAACAAAACTGGAGGAGAAGCTGAATGGTCTTAAATGAGTCTTCTCTTCGTCTTCAATAGAAATTCCATCGTCTACGATAAATATTATGTTCACTTTGAACTTTGACATTCCCGTTTGTTTTTGACGTTGTCCATTGCATGATGAGCTCGCATTAAACATGAAATCCTTTCTTTCTTTCTTTTCCTCTCTCTTTTCCTTTTAGTAATCTTTTTTGGCTTAATTGAACCTTTTACCCTTGGACCCTTTGATATATCAGGTTGGCTCAAAAATGAAAATGCCTAATCCAAGTGTTCATTTCACATTTCATTGCTTTCACCTTCCTTTAACAGGTTACTGTAGAGCAGGGGTCTGTAACATAGGTCCTGGGGGGGTTTGTTCCAACCACAATTGCAATTCCAGGATTTTTTTATTCAGTTATTTATTTATTTCTTAATTAGGTGTTTTCCATTTAGGATGAGATGGATTATTGTTTTGTTGTAATTGTGGTGTGTCAAACAAAGACGGCATTAAAAATCAGAGCATTTGACACTACAGTGGTGAAATATTTTCCAGTGAGGGAAAGGCCCTCAGTGAAGAGACTAATTGCTGGGGTCCCCACTCTCTGTAGAAGCCGATTTCTTTTTCTCTTGAAGGTAGAGAGGGTGTTTGTGGGGAGAGGCGGTTGAAATGTTATATGGATGGAAAGAAGAAAGTGGATCAGTGTTAGAATTTGTTGGGTTGAGGGCAAGGGGCTACTCCCACTGCAGTGTTATTGGTGTCAGGAATACGGACATTTAGCTGCAGTATTTAGGGAAAGGGTGCGCAGATGTAGAAGGTGTGGGGAGAACGGGTGTTCAGAAGAGGACTGTATGTTGTCTGATGATCCGGCTGTATGTTTTCACTGGGGGGGGCGGAAGCACAAAGTGGGTGTAAAACATTGTGAGAAGGTAAATGGAGAGTGAGGTGGAATGGACAACAGCAAAATATGCTGAAGCAACGAAGAGTAAGTAGAGGGAAGGGAATTGGGAGTAATACGAAACAGGACAAGGAGGATCTGAGAGTTATAAATACGCTTTTTTTTTTATTGCGAATAAATTGCACGTGAAATCGAAACGAAGACTGGATTAGAATGGAGATGGATGCAGCAAGGGAAATATTGGGGGATAATGTTTAAATTATTTCTTTTTTTCCAGAAGAGAAGTATAATGTGACAGTACAGTAGGTGGCGGTAATGCACTATTGCCAAGAGTGTTTTAAATTGATCTTTTAAATAATCGTCAACTTTTTATGTATAGATTTGCCTAATGCGAATCAGTTCATTTGAAACTTTATTAACAAATTTAAGCGGACTAGAAGGACGTACTCTCAAAATACGTTAATTCACTGGGCATGCGGAAAATGTACACACGCCTGAAAATGTACACACGCCTTGTGCAGACGCACATACAAATCACAGAAATCAACTGAATATGGAAAACGACATGGAGCCGATGCGGTTATGTTTGGTGATAGTGGGAATAATTCTGCTTTGGTGTTCCTGCCAAAGAAATTAAGTTGCTCAGTGCAAAGGACTTATAAGGTTCCGGTTTGTCAATGTGTTGATGCACATGTTGCAAAGACGACGTGCTGCAATCAGAAGCCACTCTTATGCAAGGCGAAGTTTGCGGTCGGAATTTATTGGCACACGGCGTTTTGCGCACATATCCCTTCTCCCCCAGTTTATCACTGAATAATTTTCTCATGTTTTTAATTTGCCTTTCATGAAAATGCAATACATGACATTTTAAGTTTTTCAATTGTAGTTTTCAAATCAAATACAAAGTGACACAATACATGTATCCCTAGCAACGTCATGGGTGATTCCAGAGAGATGTTGGAGTTGCAGTTTTTGAATTAGCCATTTGTTAATGTATAATGCATGAATGTTTAATTTGGTTATTTTAAATGTAATTGGCACTGTGAAAACTAATCAAAGGTCTGTCAAAAGCGAGATGACATTAACATGGAGTTCTTAGTGATCGCATGGGGTAGACATTTGACTTTTTGTGTATTTTATTTCAATTAACCCTTTGTAACCGTGTAATGTATGTATAGTGCCTGCCATAATGTTTGGGACAGAGACCCATCATTTATATGCTTACCTCTGTACTCCACACACACACACACACACACACACACACACACACACACACACACACACACACACACACACACACACACACACACCTAAGGTTTACACACTAAGCCTAAGGTTTGACCAATGTCTCTAACCGTTTTATTCTTGGCTCTCATTCTCATAATGGCTTCTTTGGCTTTCATTGGCACAACTTTGGTCCTTGTGTTGATAAACAACAATAATAGTTTCCAAAGGTGAAGACTAGAGGAAAGACTAGGTGCTGAAAACTCTCATAACTGCATTATACCGACAATTAAATGGTTGGCATTTATATAGCGCCTTTATCCAAAGCACTGTACAATTGATGCTTCTCATTCACCCATTCATACACACTCACACACCGATGGCGATTGGCTGCCATGCAAGGCACCAACCAGCTCGTCAGGAGCAATTGGGGGTTAGGTGTCTTGCTGAGGGACACTTCGACACAGCCTGGGCGGGGGATCGAACCGGCAACCCTCCGACTGCCAGATGACTGCTCTTACTGCCTGAGCCATATTGCCCCACAATTAAACACTCCTGAGCAATTACATTATTGTGAAGCCATGTGTCCCAAACGCTATGGTGCCCTGAAATGGGGGGACTATGCATAAACAGTTCTGCAATTTCTACACTGTGAAACCAAAATGTATAAAAGTACCCTGAGAATGTGCACTTCTTAGTTGTACGATTCTAAATCTAATATTGAGGCACATCAAGACATAATCGCTCTTTGTCCCAGGCCTTAGAATGCACTGTAAATGCCTATTTTGGTTGACAGTTTAAGGAAATCTAAATTGACGCCACATTAAGAAAGAACAAGGCATTCGCTACCACATGGCTGAGCCCGGAGACATTTTAACGTGTAGTTTGAATTAACGCATTGTGAGCTTGTAATGCTTGTAAATGCTTATTTTGGTTATATACAATTTGATTGCCAGTTTATATTAAAAATATAAAATATTAAAAAATAAAGACCACCCGCCATATTTCAAAATGCATGGCATCTAATACTACAACAATTTCAGCCTTCCTCCCTCTGATGGAATTACATGGTACTGCATGTGGTGAAACTTATGGAGGAAGGGATCCCATATAGGGTTCATTTAATTAAAAATATCTCCAGACTCATCATAGTAGCAGCTAAGGAATTTATCAAATTTACACGGGAAAGACAGTTTAGTTTACAAAATATCTTAAAATATTCTTTCAATTCTGACTTCCCGAACATTTCTTCCACCCCGTTTCCATTGGTTATCGCACGTAAAATTTAGCCGCGGATGGCCAATCACGGGAACGCTGATAGGCGGTAGTTGGGAATGCGTTCTCACTGACGTTCGCTTCCGTCGGGAACACGCCTTGACATAGCACCACGGCCTAAGCAGGAAAGGAACCACACGGGACTCACAGCATTTAATAAAAATGTTGACAGTAATCGATGATCTGGTAAGAAACAGAAATCATCGGTTGACGGCAATGGCACAATCAAATTTCGGTTTTGGTGTGGCATAGTCCGCTAACTTACTTCAATATGTGCAGATCACTTGCCCCACGCCAGCATGGCTAGCTAACATGGCTAGTTTGTAATGCAGTAGTGCTAACCATGTGCTGAAATGTGCAACTTGGCAAGGTAGCTACGTAATTTCGTAAGATCCAAAACCGTAGCCTTAGGGCCTCAGTTTTGCCTACTAAGTTAGCGAGCTAGCAATCTAACAATCGACAGACATTAACTTAGATTTGTAATGGGACTTTCGTATCTTGCCAAGATATGAAACCTAAATCTATAAATCTAACAATCGACAGACATTAACTTAGATTTGTAATGTAAACGTGGAGTCGTTTCGAATAGATAATGGGACTTTCGTATCTTGGCTAACTAGTTGGCTAATGGTAGCGAGGGCAAAGTGGAGCTTCAGAATGTAGACCGCTGTGTGTTCACGTGAGTTCGCCAATACATTTCTCACAGAAAACGTAATTTGTCCACTTTTTTACTTCACAGTAGAGGTGATCAAACTTACAATAACTAAGTGCTAGCGTGTTCTAAGCCTTTACTGGTCCCTGTACGATTTTAGCATGATGTCGCTAGCATACGCGAATAGCACAAAGCCATACAATTTGCTTTTTAACGGCGCTTGGTCATTCGAACGATATAAATAAAAGCATTCGATTACGTTCAACGGCACCGAAAATTTCGGTCACACCGTCCAAAAATGCAAAAGTCCCACCATAGGATTGTTTTAAACCTTTAAAAGTTATACATTTTCTGAATCGTCATTCATTTCTCTTAGCCGCTATCGGTGATTCCGCGTGATCAGAGTTCAGTTGCTATGTAATTTACGTTAGAAGGATACAACACGGTTATTTGCTACTTAAACGTAGGCGCACGCTCGAGAGCGTTAACATGATTGAAGTCTGACACGTCTATTGTCAAAATCTTGTGAAACTATTAAAAAGTAACCAGGGACTTTGGACTTATAAGGCTGGACATACCGAGTATCCAGCGAAAATATTGACCTGGCTAGTCACACCTTTTACAGTTCGAAATTCCACCAACTGCCATGTATGAGCGCGTGAATTAAACCAGTAAAAGCTATTGTTGCATCACCATTTTCGAGCTCCATTAATGTAAACAATGGAATGGCAGTGAAATCTGCCTGTTTTTCGGTGCCGTCGGGGTCCTGCATTTAACATTGATGGAATTTAGCATTTTCCGCTGTTTTCAAGCACATTTAAAAACATTTTCAGCAAATTTCCCTCCCCGGCTCCACATCTGCAGTGGTGCAAATTGTCCCACCGCATAGATTCGAAGTATCTGAAATGAAACCTTAAATCTATAACGGACCCATTTGTCTTTTTTTTTATGATGGGTCTTCGTCGCAAATGGGACCCAACCTTAATATTCTGCATTTTAATCACCAAGAAACTGAAACAAGAATGTTTGCTTCATCTGCCACTAAACCCAACCCAATAATAGCCATTTGTTCATAGAGAAATTGTGAAGGGCATATAGTTTGGGTAGAAAATGTCATAGTATCTGATCCCTGGATGACATTTTTTAACCAGAATTGTAGCTAAATAACTAAAGCTAAATAACATCTAATTGAGTGCTTGTTGAATTGAAAGGATGCACACCAGCAGCAAGACACTTAAGGTAAGGCAAACTTAAGACTGAAGTGTGCGTGTGTGAACAATAAAGTGTGTTTTCTTTGTCTCTCTTGAAAGGATGGATTTAATAAGGCCTTGAAGGATGCTGGTGACAAGCTGGTTGTGGTGGACTTCACCGCTACATGGTGTGGGCCCTGTCAGATGATTGGCCCTCAATTTAAAGTGAGTGTTTTCTTCAAAATTATTTCCCCTTTTTACCAGTTGATGATATCATCAATGTAGTACTGATCACCTGTGTATTGGCATTTGGCAGACGCTCTTATCCAGAGTGACGTACAGTTGACTAGACTAAGTAGGAGACAATCTTCCCCTGGAGCAATGCTGGGTTAAGGGCCTTGCTCAAGGGCCCAACGGCTTATTATGGCTACACCGGGATTAGAACCACCAACCTTGCGTGTCCCAGTCATTTACCTTAACCACTACGCTACAGGCCGCCCTAAACTGCTTCAGCGATGCAGCAGGGGACCCAACAATGTAGAAAGGAGTTTGGAGTGGTGGATTATTTATCATATACATTTTCGATGAAAGAAAAAACAAACCGTTCAGACCAATTAATTTAAAGGCCAGTTCTCTGCATCCCATATACCAACCCCACCCACCCACCCTCCTTTTTCCATATGGTTCCACAGACTGCCAATGAGTGTGATTTTGCCGACCGGGTAACATGGGAAACTCTGTAGGGCGCGTTTCTAGAACACCAGGAGGAACGGCAGCAATTGGTAGAAGGGATGCGGTCTCTGCCCCTCCTTTTTTTTTTTTTTTTTTTTTTTTTTTTTTTTGGGCTCCAACATCTGATAAACTGTGTGAGTCCACAAACACCGAGATGCTGAAAGACCAGGAACAACCGCACTGGTATTCAACACCAACACCATTCAACAACATATGCGGCAGCAACCAGAAGAGGGAGGGAAAATGAAGGGATCTGAGAAGCAAGAGCGGTACAGGCCTGGCTAGCGCATCGGGGCGGCCTGTAGCGTAGCGGTTAAGGTAAAGGACTGGGACCCGCATGGTCGCTGGTTCGATCCCCGGTGTAGCCACAATAAGATACAGCCCTTGGGCCCTTGCGCAAGGCCCTTAACCCTGCGTTGCTCCAGGGGAGGATTGTCTCCTGCTTTGTCTAATCAACTGTACGTTGCTCTGGATAAGAACTATTGCCAAGTGCCATTAATGTAATGTCATGATCACCCTCCTTTCTGCAGGCTCATTCGGAGAACCCAGACTTCAGCTGCGTTGTGTTTCTGAAGGTGGATGTGGACGATGCTCAGGTAAGAGCAAATCGTATTTCTTTGCCTGAAAGGTGGGGGGAAAAAAAAACTTCTTTTCTTTTCATTTGGCTCTGTAATCCACAATTATATATTTGTAATCAAAGTGGTAGTGGGGGAGTGGAGTAAAGGAGGGTGGAGTGGGGGAGTGGAGTAAAGGAGGGTGGAGTGGAGTAAAGGAGGGTGGAGTGGAGGAGTGTAGTAATGGAGGGTGACAGTGGGGGAGTGGAGTAAAGGAGGGTGGAGTGGGGGAGTGGAGTAAAGGAGGGTGGAGTGGAGGAGTGGAGTAAAGGAGGGTGGAGTGGAGGAGTGGAGTAAAGGAGGGTGGAGTGGAGGAGTGGAGTAAAGGAGGGTGGAGTGGGGGAGTGGAGTAAAGGAGGGTGGAGTAAAGGAGGGTGGAGTGGAGGAGTGGAGTAAAGGAGGGTGGAGTGGGGGAGTGGAGTAAAGGAGGGTGGAGTGGAGGAGTGGAGTAAAGGAGGGTGGAGTGGAGTAATGGAGGGTGGCAGTGGGGGAGTGGAGTAAAGGAGGGTGGAGTGGGGGAGTGGAGTAAAGGAGGGTGGAGTGGGGGAGTGGAGTAAAGGAGGGTGGAGTGGGTAAGCTGGTAAGCTTGTGCATTGCTAGGGCGCCCACCCGTCTTTTAATGGAGACATTGTCCAAAAATGGTGTTCGCAGGGCTTGTTTTGCCAGTCTGCCTTTGGCATTTGGCTTTCCGTTTTGGGCACACCTGTCCAGATGCTTGTGCTGGTCTCGTCTAAGTGAGAGGCCAGAACCTAGCGGAGAGATTACGCTCTTTCCAACAGATTGTTTCCTGCCCTTGTGCACCATGAAACTGCTTTCAGCACATAAGAGCCCCCTTAGACTTCTCAATGAGCTACTCATACTTCTTAATGTGCTCATACACGGAAAGAGATGAGATGAGCCCATTTTCCTGATTGATTCTGAGCTTTAGAACAGTCAATATTGTTTTATGAGGATGGGCAATTACGAGGTATTTTAATGTGTCTTAATTTTGTGTGAGGTTTGCTAAACTGATGCATGCAGAGGTTGTTTATTGGTTGTTTTATTTGGTAATTTATGGTCTTTCTGCCCTCCTTCCCCAGGATGTTTCCGAAGAGTGTGGTATTAAAAGCATGCCAACATTCCACTTCTACAAAAATGGGAAAAAGGTACCAGGAACTATTTTTTTGTAATCCGTTTTAATGGAGTATGATGGCTATATTATAGTGAGTGTGGTAGCGGTATCATATGTTTGCATGGGTTGGCGCTTCCATTTGAAAATGGCACATTTCAGTATCTCACCCGTTTCAATCTCAATGCCATTTCGCAGGTCTACTACAATGGCAACGGGCTTGCCAACTACTGATTTTGGTATAGCTACGTTGCGCCATTCTGTGTCATGGATACCCATATATATATATATTTTTTTGCTTTTCCTAATTTCACAACTGTTTAGTTTATTAAATTTGAATTAGGCCTCAAAATGTAACATTTTGATGATTAATTGTCAATAGACATAACATGGGGAGAGACAGTGCAAACATAGATCAGGCTCATCTAAAGTTCTAAGTTAACATGAGACCGTAATGTTTGGCAACGTTATCACGGTAACAGAATTTTATCTGGTATGTAGGTAACTTGGGTAGCTAGATGATATTACATAAGACACCGACACGCTAGCAGCAGCTAGTCTCACTGACTGTTCCAAGTGGCAAGTGTTACGTTTTGGAAAAAAAGGGTCAGATACAGTAAAGTCTCATTCTAACATGGGCAGGGTTATAAACAGTCTCACACTAACATGGGCAGGGTTATTAAACAGCCTCACTAACATGGGCAGGGTTATTTAACAGCCTCACTAACATGGGCAGCAGGGTTATTAAACAGCCTCACTAACATGGGCAGGGTTATTTAACAGCCTCACTAACATGGGCAGCAGGGTTATTAAACAGCCTCACAAACATGGGCAGGGTTATTTAACTGCCTCACTAACTTGGGCAGCAGGGTTATTAAACAGCCTCACTAACATGGGCAGCAGGGTTATTTAACAGCCTCACTAACATGGGCAGCAGGGTTATTAAACAGCCTCACAAACATGGGCAGGGTTATTTAACTGCCTCACTAACTTGGGCAGCAGGGTTATTAAACAGCCTCACTAACATGGGCAGGGTTATTTAACTGCCTCACTAACATGGGCAGCAGGGTTATTTAACTGCCTCACTAACATGGGCAGCAGGGTTATTAAACAGCCTCACTAACATGGGTGGGGATATAAACAGTCTCACTCTAACATGGTAAAGGCAGCCTGTAGCATAGTGGATGAAGTCTGCGCAGCTCTTGGACCCTTGAGTGAGGCCCTTAACCCCACAAGTCACTTTGGATAATAATTGTTTTGAAAAATTGTATATTGCAATATGCAAGTATAGTGCATAACGTTATTATGCAAAATTGCCAATACACTTTACAGTGCACTGCTCTAAGATTATGAATTCTTTGAGAGGTTTGAACCGTAAACAATCTGCCCAATGGTGGGCACAGTACCATGTACAAACCCCCAAAATACAGCAAAAGGCAGAAATATCCATGAGGTGAAGGAAACGCGTGTAGTCTGACCAGGTGCTACTGGAACAGGGTTTATTTAATTTTGTTCTCCTTTATCTGACCCCAAAAGATAAGTTCCAACTGCTCCTCTGTTCTAACAGTGCAACAAAAGGAACTGAAATGTCCGCCAATAGTGTGGCTCTATATGATCGCTGTCCATCGATGTAGACGAGGACTTGCGGTAACAACAATGGTTGTGCTGATGTTATCTCTGTATGTCTAACAAATCTGGTTAACCTTTGTAGCACAGCTGGATGCTGACTCACTGGTAACTTGCATTACCTGTGAGGGCGGCCTGTAGTGTAGCGGTTAAGGTACATGACTGGGACCTGCAAGGTTGGTCGTTCGATCCCTAGTGTAGCCACAATAAGATCCGCGCAGCCGTTGGGCCCTTGAGCAAGGCCCTTAACCCTGCATTGCTCCAGGGAAGGATTGTCTCCTGCTTAGTCTAATCAACTGTACTTTGCTCTGGATAAGAGTGTCTGCCAAATGCCAATAATGTAGTTTAATATGGTATATTTCAAAATGGTGTCTCAAGATCTTTATTCAGCAACCAGTGTACTACACCACCAATGACACCAAACTATTTCCCACAACATTAGCTATCTAAAGACACCAAACACTGTATGTGGGGAAAACCCATGGTTTATACAGTGCTATTTCACCTCATCAGTTCTGGGAGCATTCCCTGAGGTGGCAGAATTGCGCAGAGGCAGCACAATGATGGGAGCAATAGTCCTGTATTGACGAGCACTGTCTTTTCATCAAGCCTTGCTGACCCTTTGTCAACATGGTCAACACGGAACAAACCACCGACCTTGCGGGTCCCAGTCATGTACCTTAACCACTACACAACAGGCCTGCCAAAGAGTGCAGACACCTTTTTCCTCAAGGCTTTAATTGTCTACTGATCAAAATAAACTACAAAAACCTATAGACAATGCAGCCCTCAAGGACTAGTTTGACACCCCTGCAGTATAAGATGGGTAAAGTGGCCACGGGGTGCATATGCTATTGTTAATGTTTTATCCGTTTTTTTGTTTTTTTTGTTTGTTTGTTTGCCCATACCGGTCTACAAATCTTTAACTTTAAATGTATTACTTTTCTGTTCCAGATTGATGAATTCTCTGGTTGCAGCCCAACGACACTGGAGGAGAAACTGAAAGCTCATAAATGAGTCTTCCCTTCATCTTTGAATGAAATTCCATTGTGTGAATTAAATCATATGGTCAAATTAATTGTCATATTCCCTTTGAAGTATAATGAGCTGGCATTAAACATAGAAGTTTTTTTTCCTTTTAATATTTTCTTTGTCTTGATTGAACCTTTTCCACTTGGCCCCTGTGACAGTATATCAGGTTTCCAATAAATTATGATGTATCAATAGAAATCTTGCAAATAATCAAGGTTGTCAATTCCCCTTAACCTGATTACAAATGTTTGGCCGAAATGAAGAACGAACGGTAAAAGTTGCCAGGCAATGTATCATGAATGTGATTACACAGTTTCCGGTAAAAATGAAAGTAAGCTTTCGGTTTGATTCCACCATGCCGGAAAGCTGTAGAAAACCGGGGCGGTGTTTACATGGGTTATCTAGCGAGGGCCTGCTGACTTGAGAAGAATATCCTACAGCATTACTCGGAGGAATGGGGCGTTCTCGCAGATATAAACGCTTCCGTCAGGGACACACCTTCACATTAACGCCACAGCCTGCGCAGGAAGCAAACCACACGGCCCTCACTGCGATTAACACTTCATCAAAATGGTCAAACACATCGAAAATGAGGTAAGAAACAAACCGCAAATGTTTAGTGTGGTATACAGTACTGTGCAGAAGTCTTAGGTACCCTAGACTTTATTATATAGGCTATATATGTGCTTATTTTGTGTGTGTTAGTATAAAAACACATTTGAGATATCCAAATATTCATTTTCCGAAAATATTTAAATTTTAAATTAAATAATTTAGTATTTAATGAATTTTAAAAAAGTAACATATTACTGTAAGCAATTGACTGCGTTTTACATAAAAACTTGATCAAGGCTGTCTGATATCAGAAGCAAGGAGCCAACCGAAGTCTGCAGAAGAACTGTGGCAACATGCTTGGAACAACCTCTCTGCTGATTGTCTTATAGAACTGCAGGACAGCGTTGGCTCTCAGAGAAGTGATGCAGTTTTAACGCCGAAGGGTGGTCCCAAAAAATATTGATTTGATTCAGTTTTTAACTATTCTGCCAAATGACTCAAATGTAATGTAAAATGTATAGTACGTTTATTTAGGACCAAATAGTACAATTATTTTTGAAAGAATCTTATCTGTACAGAATGTTATACAGGTGCCTAAGACTTTCGCACTGTACTGTGATTCCATTCAATTTATGTCTGCATAGCGCTTTTCACAGAAGGCTGTTACATAGAAGACGCTTTACATACTAGCACCGAAGAGAATAAAACATATCAGCCCTGAGCCCCCGAATGGCATATAAGTAAACTACTCTCTTTCGGGGAGAAAACCACTCAAAGAGTGGCGAGAAAATTCTCCGATAGGAAGGAACCCGGCAATAGCCTCCAGGATGTGTCGAAGCGTGCCGCAGTCTACGACCTCAGAGTGGGGTCCAGGGGGCCGGTTGGAGTGGTCCATGAGCTCCGGGCAGTTGGGAAAGTAACTTTATTAGTCTATATGTGTGGCATGGCAGTATTAGTTTGGTAGACCGTAGTGTTGGGCGTGTAACCATGTGCTGAACCATGGCATGGTAAATATGAGGCTCAGCCAGATGGAAAATCGTAGCCTTGGGCGCCTTAGTCCAACTTTGAAACCTCTCTTGTCTAGAATTTTTTTTAGGATGCGTTTCTGTCTCAAGTTGGCTGTGCATTTGCACTGTGGGATATCGTCGGTCTTTGCTGTGGATTCTATGATCTTAGTCATCGGATATCCACGCGTAGAATTTGAGGGTGGCGGAGTAAATAATCTGTAGGCTAATCGTGGCGTTCTTCGCATATTCAAACACAAGCACAGTGACACGGTCCCATCTGACTTGGGTCGCATAAGTGCGAATCTACCATGATCAATATGCCACCTAGTATTAAGTGTGAATGACATGTAAAACGAATGATCTAAAAATTGAAAATGCATGAATTAACTGTCAATATGTATAATGTGTCAATATGACTCCAACAAATATGATGACCAAAATTGTAGCTAAAATGACATTTGTAATGAAATCCTTGTAGTTTAATTGAAAGGGTGCACACCAGCAGCAAGACACTTAAGGTAAGGCAAACTTAAGACTGAAGTGTGCGTGTGTGAACTATAAAGTGTGTTTTCTTTGTCTCTCTTGAAAGGATGGATTTGATCAGGCCTTGAAGGATGCTGGTGACAAGCTGGTTGTGGTGGACTTCACCGCTACATGGTGCCCTCCCTGTCGGAGAATCGGTCCGATATTTGAAGTGAGTGTTTTCTTCAGAATGTTGTTCCATCTAGCAGTACTACAGGAAATGCATTGACCAACATGTACAGGGCAGTTTGTGTAGCAGTATGATGGATTGAGCTGTGTGATATGTGGAGAAACGCTGACCTTCCTTTTGATCACCTGCCTCCCTTTTGACAGGGTCATTCGGAGAACCCAGAGTTCAGCAGTGTTGTGTTTCTGAAGGTGGATGTGGATGAAGCTTCGGTAAGGGCAAATCGTATTAGTTTGCCTTGATTTGGCTCTGTAGTCCATAATTGAATATTTGTGATCAAACAATTTACATGTGTTCATTCAGAATTTTTATTTATGGACATTTGTTTTAGGTTTATTGAAACTTTTATACGTAGCAGGACAGCATAATGTTTTGGACAAATTGCTTCACAGGTGTTTCTGAATAGTCGGGCATGTTCAATTGTTTCCTTACTGCAGGTATAAGGGCACATGATTGCCTTTGGAGTCTATTATTGGCTTATGGCAACATGGGGACCAGAGTTGAGCAAGTCAGGGAAGCCATTAGCCATTATAAGTCCTAGACACAAGAAAAAAAGCATTTGGCTTTCCATTTTGGTGTCCATTTTGGTGTCCAGAGTTGTGTGCTTACCTGGTCTAAATGAGAGGAAAATGTAGGCCAGAACCTCGCCAAGAGATGATGCTTTTCCCTGCTGTGCTCTTGTACACAATGAAAGTGCTTTCAGCACATATTCATATGTGACTTCTCAATGAACTACGAATGTACTTATCCAAAAAAGAAATGAGATGAACCCAGTTCCCTCTTTGATTCTGTGCTTTGGAACAATCAGTATTGTCTTATGAGGGGTAATTTTATGCATTTTATTGTGTGGGGTTCGGTAAACTGATGCACGCAGAGGTTGTTATTGGTTGTTTTATTGGGTCATTTGTGGTGTTTCTGCCCTCTTTCTGCAGGACGTTTCAGGAAAATGCGAGATCAAGTGCATGCCAACATTCCAGTTCTACAAAAATGGGAAAAAGGTACAATTAGCACCCAGTCAGCTGAACACCTTTTATGTAATGTTTAATCGGGAAATGATGATTATATTACTTTTATTTTGGCCATCTGTCTCTCTCTCATTCTGTTTCAATAGTTTTGAAGTAGCCGTCTGAATCAGTTTCTCGATTCAGCAAAGACCAGTACTGTCTCCTGCTGTGTAACATATAATGTGTGTACACTGGTTCCTTTTCATATGTATGCTTTCATTGATGTTTATGCAATGCATAGTCCTTTTTTGTTGACTTTTGTTGAGCCTAATTTCTTCTAAATTCACTCATCCTACATTTCTGTCCCAGATTGATGAATTTTCCGGGGCAGATGAAGAGCAACTGTTGCAGAAACTGCGTGAACATAAATGAGTCTTCCCTTCCGACCTCCATCAATCAGCTAATATTCCAAAGTTACTTCTGAATGAAATTCCATTTTGTATACAATACACCTTGTGTACCTTTCAGAACAATAAATTAAATGAATGAAATAAATTACGTCTTTATTTCTTTGATTTCTTTCAAGGAACTACTTTTTACACTCTTGAATTGAAGCCTGTGATATTTTCAGGTTGGCTCAAAATGGCTGCTCCTACTTAAATCAGTTCTGGCACAGGCAGCAATAAGAATACACCAAACTGTCCTTCCTGAGAATGTTTGTCTCTTCACCCAGGATTTAGCACGAGGAAACAACAAATGTTTCACTGGATAAATATGCAGAGCACACGAGGATGCTTTGAAAGTAACCTGTTGAACATGGCAAACTTTGCTAAAGGAAGCATTGGGCCTTACATTCCCAAAGCTTTTCCTCTGAAAAAATGTAGAGGTACATTTTCTAATTGTTTTATTGTTTTAAAAGCTTTAAGAATTATAAGTAAGTACAAACAGTATTTTTGACACATTAAGGCATTGTGCTAAAACACTGCAGCATGTAACGTTTCATAACGGGAATCTGAGTTTCAAACTTCAAAATACTTTGAGCTGACTTTTGCTGACTGAGAAAGAGAGATATTCACATGGGGGAATAACATGTTTTCAAGAAAGGTATACCTTACAAAGCGGAAAGATAAGATATGACATTAAGCCCTGACTTTTATTTATTTAAAGTGTCCACACAAACCCCCTAATCAGCAATCAATGTGACACACACACCCTTTGGCAGTAAAAATCTTCAGGAATCCTGACATTGTAACTTGGACATTGTGAGACTGGAAAATTCTTTAACAGCTCATAATATTCTATCACGCAAAGCAAAATGGTATGAAGACAGACTACCCCTCTTGCATTTTGGGGAAAGTGTCAGTAAGCACATACCCCCATTCTTGAATGGCTTGCAAGTACGAATAAGGTACTCAAAGGTGTTGTTGTGTTGAACAGGGTTCTTCACACCCTGAAGTAGGAATAAAGGATATTTCCACGACAGAACTGAGGTCGGATTCATGAAACATGATTTTGTGCATGTCTTAGGTGAATTTGTGATGAAAAACAATTTTTTGTAAATTGAATGCACCCGCCCGGTCATGATGATTTGCATTAGGAAACACCTTGCAATCCCATAAAAGGCATTCGCCTTCAGGATGGTGTGCCATTCATCATCCCCTGCAAACATATCTGTGTCTCATATGTGCTGTCCCTAAAGACACGCTGTCAATCATAATCCAAATGCAATAAACATGCCAACATTGCTAACTGTAGCATTTGGCTGCATGCTTAGGGGTCTTTATGTATCAATATAAATACTCATAAATCAATAAAGAAATTGAGATACGCACAATCCAAACATCATTATTATTGAAAAGTCTGTGAGAAAAAAGACAACATTTTTGTAAAGTGGAAAAAACTAAAAACCTGGTCTTAAAAGTAGATAAAGCCAATCGCGGAAACGCTGAGCGGCGGTGGTTGAGAATGCGTTCTCATTGACGCCTGCTTTAGTCGGGAATACGCCTTGACATAGCGCCACGGCCTAAACAGGCAAGAAACCACACAGGACTCACAGCATTTCATAGAAATGGTGACAGTATTCGATGATCTGGTAAGCAACAGAAGGTCTTGGCAAAAAGGGCGGCCTGTAGTGTAGTGGTTAAGTTACATGACTGGGACCTGCAAGGTCGGTGATTCGATTCCTGGTGTAGCCAGAATAAGATCCGCACAGCCATTGGGCCCTTGAGCAAGGCCCTTAATCCTGCATTGTTCTGGGTGGATGGTCTCCTGCTTGGTCGGATCAAATGGAGCGGTTTGCAGCCGAGTGTGAAGCGGCCGGGATGAGAGTCAGCACCTCCAAGTCCGAGGCCATGGTTCTCTGCTGGAAAACGGTGGATTGCTCCCTCCGGGTTGGGAACGAGTCTTTGCCCCAAGTGAAGGAGTTCAAGTATCTCGGGGTCTTGTTCACGAGTGAGGGTAGAAGGGAGCGTGAGATCGACAGGCGGACCGGTGCAGCGTCAGCAGTAATGCAGGCGTTGCACCGGACCGTTGTGGTGAAGAGGGAGCTGAGCCGGAAGGCGAAGCTCTCGATTTACTGGTCGATCTACGTCCCAACCCTCATCTATGGTCACGAGCTTTGGGTAGTGACGGAAAGAACGAGATCGCGTATACAAGCGGCCGAAATGAGCTTCCTCCGTAGGGTGGCCGGGCTCAGCCTTGGAGATAGGGTGAGGAGCTTGGACATCCGGAGGGAGCTCGGAGTAGAGCCGCTGCTCCTTCGCGTCGAAAGGAGCCAATTGAGGTGGTTCGGGCATCTGATCAGGATGCCTCCCGGGCGCCTCCCTTTGGAGGTTTTCCGGGCTCGTCCAACTGGGCGGAGACCCCGAGGGAGACCCAGAGCCCGCAGGAGAGATTATATATCTCTCCTGGCCAGGGAACGCCTCGGGATCCCCAGGAGGAGCTAGAATGCATTGCTGGGGAGAGGGACGCCTGGAGCGCTGCTCTAAGATTATGAATTCTTTGAGAGGTTTGAACCGTAAACAATCTGCCCAATGGTGAGCACAGTACCATGTACGAACCCCCAAAATACAGCAAAAGGCAGAAATATCCATGAGGTGAAGGAAACACGTGAAGTCTGACCAGGTGCTACTGGAACAGGGTTAATTTAATTTTGTTCTCCTTTATCTGACCCCAAAAGATAAGTTCCAACAGCTCCTCTTTTCTAAAATTTCAACAAAAGGAACTGCAAATGTCCGCCAATAGTGTGGCTCTATATGAGCACTATCTATCTATGTAGACATGGACGTGCCTGTGGCCTGTATAGTCTACAATGATACACTTATCTTGTGACGGCACTGGTGTATAGGCAAGTGACTACAGGTGCAGGTATCCTGGGTTTCTATGTCTATTAGGACTCTATGCTAAGTGTGCAGTGGTGCGAGTCAAGAGGATGCAGGTTCAAACTACCGTAAATCCTTAAATTGTGTCCTGGGTCTTTTATTTACTTAGGCTGCACAAAGACACCAATGACACCAGACTATGTCCCACAACATTAGCTATCTAAAGACACCAAACACTGTATGTGGGGAAAACCCATGGTTTAGTGCTATTTCACCTCAACAGTTCTGGGAGCATTCCACTGAGGTGGCAGAATTGCGCAGAGGCAGCACAATGATGGGAGCAATAGTCCTGTATTGACGAGCACTGTCTTTTCATCAAGCCTTGCTGACCCTTTGTCAACATGGTCAACACGGAACGAACCACCGACCTTGCGGGTCCCAGTCATGTACCTTAACCACTACACAACAGGCCTGCCAAAGAGTGCAGACACCTTTTTCCTCAAGGCTTTAATTGTCTACTGATCGAAAGGAAACTACAAAAACCTATAGACAATGCAGCCCTCAAGGACTAGTTTGACACCCCTGCAGTATAAGATGGGTAAAGTGGCCACGGGGTGCATATGCTATTGTTAATTTTTTATTTTTTTATTTTATTTTATTTTATTTTTGTTTGCCCATACCGGTCTACAAATCTTTAACTTTAAATGTATTACTTTTCTGTTCCAGATTGATGAATTCTCTGGTTGCAGCCCAATTGAATTAAATCATATGGTCAAATTAATTGTCATATTCCCTTTGAAGTATAATGAGCTGGCATTAAACATAGAAGTTTTTTTTCCTTTTAATATTTTCTTTGTCTTGACTGAACCTTTTCCACTTGGCCCCTGTGACAGTATATCAGGTTTCCAATAAATTATGATGTATCAATAGAAATCTTGCAAATAATCAAGGTTGTCAATTCCCCTTAACCTGATTACAAATGTTTGGCCGAAATGAAGAACGAACGGTAAAAGTTGCCAGGCAATGTATCATGAATGTGATTACACAGTTTCCGGTAAAAATGAAAGTAAGCTTTCGGTTTGATTCCACCATGCCGGAAAGCTGTAGAAAACCGGGGCGGTGTTTACATGGGTTATCTAGCGAGGGCCTGCTGACTTGAGAAGAATATCCTACAGCATTACTCGGAGGAATGGGGCGTTCTCGCAGATATAAACGCTTCCGTCAGGGACACACCTTCACATTAACGCCACAGCCTGCGCAGGAAGCAAACCACACGGCCCTCACTGCGATTAACACTTCATCAAAATGGTCAAACACATCGAAAATGAGGTAAGAAACAAACCGCAAATGTTTAGTGTGGTATACAGTACTGTGCAGAAGTCTTAGGTACCCTAGACTTTATTATATAGGCTATATATGTGCTTATTTTGTGTGTGTTAGTATAAAAACACATTTGAGATATCCAAATATTCATTTTCCGAAAATATTTAAATTTTAAATTAAATAATTTAGTATTTAATGAATTTAAAAAAGTAACATATTACTGTAAGCAATTGACTGCGTTTTACATAAAAACTTGATCAAGGCTGTCTGATATCAGAAGCAAGGAGCCAACCGAAGTCTGCAGAAGAACTGTGGCAACATGCTTGGAACAACCTCTCTGCTGATTGTCTTATAGAACTGCAGGACAGCGTTGGCTCTCAGAGAAGTGATGCAGTTTTAACGCCGAAGGGTGGTCCCAAAAAATATTGATTTGATTCAGTTTTTAACTATTCTGCCAAATGACTCAAATGTAATGTAAAATGTATAGTACGTTTATTTAGGACCAAATAGTACAATTATTTTTGAAAGAATCTTATCTGTACAGAATGTTATACAGGTGCCTAAGACTTTCGCACTGTACTGTGATTCCATTCAATTTATGTCTGCATAGCGCTTTTCACAGAAGGCTGTTACATAGAAGACGCTTTACATACTAGCACCGAAGAGAATAAAACATATCAGCCCTGAGCCCCCGAATGGCATATAAGTAAACTACTCTCTTTCGGGGAGAAAACCACTCAAAGAGTGGCGAGAAAATTCTCCGATAGGAAGGAACCCGGCAATAGCCTCCAGGATGTGTCGAAGCGTGCCGCAGTCTAGAGACCTCAGAGTGGGGTCCAGGGGGCCGGTTGGAGTGGTCCATGAGCTCCGGGCAGTTGGGAAAGTGACTTTATTAGTCTATATGTGTGGCATGGCAGTATTAGTTTGGTAGACCGTAGTGTTGGGCGTGTAACCATGTGCTGAAACATGGCATGGTAAATATGAGGCTCAGCCAGATGGAAAATCGTAGCCTTGGGCGCCTTAGCCCAACTTTGAAACCTCTCTTGTCTAGAATTTTTTTTAGGATGCGTTTCTGTCTCAAGTTGGCTGTGCATTTGCACTGTGGGATATCGCCGGTCTTTGCTGTGGATTCTATGATCTTAGTCATCGGATATCCACGCGCAGAATTTGAGGGTGCCGGAGTAAATAATTTGTAGGCTAATCGTGGCGTTCCTCGCATATTCAAACACAAGCACAGTGACACGGTCCCATCTAACTTGGGTCGCATAAGTGCGAATCTACCATGATCAATATGCCACCTAGTATTAAGTGTGAATGACATGTAAAACGAATGATCTAAAAATTGAAAATGCATGAATTAACTGTCAATATGTATAATGTGTCAATATGACTCCAACAAATATGATGACCAAAATTGTAGCTAAAATGACATTTGTAATGAAATCCTAGTAGTTTAATTGAAAGGGTGCACACCAGCAGCAAGACACTTAAGGTAAGGCAAACTTAAGACTGAAGTGTGCGTGTGTGAACTATAAAGTGTGTTTTCTTTGTCTCTCTTGAAAGGATGGATTTGATCAGGCCTTGAAGGATGCTGGTGACAAGCTGGTTGTGGTGGACTTCACCGCTACATGGTGCCCTCCCTGTCGGAGAATCGGTCCGATATTTGAAGTGAGTGTTTTCTTCAGAATGTTGTTCCATCTAGCAGTACTACAGGAAATGCATTGACCAACATGTACAGGGCAGTTTGTGTAGCAGTATGATGGATTGAGCTGTGTGATATGTGGAGAAACGCTGACCTTCCTTTTGATCACCTGCCTCCCTTTTGACAGGGTCATTCGGAGAACCCAGAGTTCAGCAGTGTTGTGTTTCTGAAGGTGGATGTGGATGAAGCTTCGGTAAGGGCAAATCGTATTAGTTTGCCTTGATTTGGCTCTGTAGTAAATAATTGAATATTTGTGATCAAACAATTTACATGTGTTCATTCTGAATTTTTATTTCTGGACATTTGTTTTAGGTATATTGAAACTTTTATACGTAGCAGGACAGCATAATGTTTTGGACAAATTGCTTCACAGGTGTTTCTGAATAGTCGGGCATGTTCAATTGTTTCCTTACTGCAGGTATAAGGGCACATGATTGCCTTTGGAGTCTATTATTGGCTTATGGCAACATGGGGACCAGAGTTGAGCAAGTCAGGGAAGCCATTAGCCATTATAAGTCCTAGACACAAGAAAAAAAGCATTTGGCTTTCCATTTTGGTGTCCAGAGTTGTGTGCTTACCTGGTCTAAATGGGAGGAAAATGTAGGCCAGAACCTCGCCAAGAGATGATGCTTTTCCCTGCTGTGCCCTTGTACACAATGAAAGTGCTTTCAGCACATATTCATCTGTGACTTCTCAATGAACTACGAATGTACTCATCCAAAAAAGAAATGAGATGAACCCAGTTCCCTCTTTGATTCTGTGCTTTGGAACAATCAGTATTGTCTTATGAGGGGTAATTTTATGCATTTTATTGTGTGGGGTTCGGTAAACTGATGCACGCAGAGGTTGTTATTGGTTGTTCTATTGGGTCATTTGTGGTGTTTCTGCCCTCTTTCTGCAGGACGTTTCAGGAAAATGCAAGATCAAGTGCATGCCAACATTCCAGTTCTACAAAAATGGGAAAAAGGTACAATTAGCACCCAGTCAGCTGAACACCTTTTATGTAATGTTTAATCGGGAAATGATTATATTACTTTTATTTTGGCCATCTGTCTCTCTCTCATTCTGTTTCAGTAGTTTTGAAGTAGCCGTCTGAATCAGTTTCTCGATTCAGCAAAGACCAGTACTGTCTCCTGCTGTGTAACATATAATGTGTGTACACTGGTTCCTTTTCATATGTATGCTTTCATTGATGTTTATGCAATGCATAGTCCTTTTTTGTTGACTTTTGTTGAGCCTAATTTCTTTTAAATTCACTCATCCTACATTTCTGTCCCAGATTGATGAATTTTCCGGGGCAGATGAAGAGCAACTGTTGCAGAAACTGCGTGAACATAAATGAGTCTTCCCTTCCGACCTCCATCAATCAGCTAATTTTCCAAAGTTACTTCTGAATGAAATTCCATTTTGTATACAATACACCTTGTGTACCTTTCAGAACAATAAATTAAATGAATGAAATAAATTACGTCTTTATTTCTTTGATTTCTTTCAAGGAAGTACTTTTTACACTCTTGAATTGAAGCCTGTGATATTTTCAGGTTGGCTCAAAATGGCTGCTCCTACTTAAATCAGTTCTGGCACAGGCAGCAATAAGAATACACCAAACTGTCCTTCCTGAGAATGTTTGTCTCTTCACCCAGGATTTAGCACGAGGAAACAACAAATGTTTCACTGGATAAATATGCAGAGCACACGACGATGCTTTGAAAGTGAAACATGGCAAACTTTGCTAAAGGAAGCATTGGGCCTTACATTCCCAAAGCTTTTCCTCTGAAAAAATGTAGAGGTACATTTTCTAATTGTTTTATTGTTTTAAAAGCTTTAAGAATTATAAGTAAGTACAAACAGTATTTTTTTTTAAGATATTTTTTAGGCCTTTTTTCAGCTTTATTGGACAGTATATAGTATAGAGAGACAGGAAGAATGGGAGCAAGAGAAAGCAAGAGGGGAAGACATGCGATAAATGTCGGACGGTCGGATTTGAACCGCAAACGTCGTGGCTCGCAATGAGCATGCGGTCAGTGCTCTACAGGCTGCGCCACCGAAACACCCACAAACACTATTTTTGACACATTAAGGCATTGTGCTAAAACACTGCAGCATGTAACGTTTCATAACGGGAATCTGAGTTTCAAACTTCAAAATACTTTGAGCTGACTTTTGCTGACTGAGAAAGAGAGATATTTACATGGGGGAATAACATGTTTTCAAGAAAGGTATACCTTACAAAGCGGAAAGATAAGATATGACATTAAGCCCTGACTTTTATTTATTTAAAGTGTCCACACAAACCCCCTAATCAGCAATCAATGTGACACACACACCCTTTGGCAGTAAAAATCTTCAGGAATCCTGACATTGTAACTTGGACATTGTGAGACTGGAAAATTCTTAAACAGCTTATAATATTCTATCACGCAAAGCAAAATGGTATGAAGACAGACTACCCCTCTTGCATTTTGGGGAAAGTGTCAGTAAGCACATACCCCCATTCTTGAATGGCTTGCAAGTACGAATAAGGTACTCAAAGGTGTTGTTGTGTTGAACAGGGTTCTTCACACCCTGAAGTAGGAATAAAGGATATTTCCACGACAGAACTGAGGTCGGATTCATGAAACATGCACGATTTTGTGCGTGTCTTAGGTGAATTTGTGATGAAAAACAATTTTTTGTAAATTGAATGCACCCGCCATGATGGTCATGATGATTTGCATTAGGAAACACCTTGCAATCCCATAAAAGGCATTCGCCTTCAGGATGGTGTGCCATTCATCATCCCCTGCAAACATATCTGTGTCTCATATGTGCTGTCCCTAAAGACACGCTGTCAATCATAATCCAAATGCAATAAACATGCCAACATTGCTAACTGTAGCATTTGGCTGCATGCTTAGGGGTCTTTATGTATCAATATAAATACTCATAAATCACTTTTTTCAATAAAGAAATTGAGATACACACAATCCAAACATCATTATTATTGAAAAGTCTGTGAGAAAAAAGACAACATTATTGTAAAGTGGCAAAAACTAAAAACCTGGTCTTAAAAGTAGATAAAGCCAATCACGGAAACGCTGAGCGGCGGTGGTTGAGAACGCGTTCTCATTGACGCTTGCTTTAGTCGGGAATACGCCTTGACATAGCGCCACGGCCTAAACAGGCAAGAAACCACACAGGACTCACAGCATTTCATAGAAATGGTGACAGTATTCGATGATCTGGTAAGCAACAGAAGGTCTTGGCAAAAAGGGCGGCCTGTAGTGTAGTGGTTAAGTTACATGACTGGGTCCTGCAAGGTCGGTGATTCGATTCCTGGTGTAGCCAGAATAAGATCCGCACAGCCATTGGGCCCTTGAGCAAGGCCCTTAATCCTGCATTGTTCTGGGTGGATGGTCTCCTGCTTGGTCGGATCAAATGTAAGTCACTTTGGATAATAATAGTTTAGAAAAATTGTATATTGCAATATATAAGTATAGTGCATAACTTTAATATTCCGGTGGGTGTTGGACTCCGCCAAGGTTGCCCCTTGTCACCGGTCCTGTTTGTGGTATTCATGGACAGGATCTCAAGGCGCAGCCGAGGTGAGGAGAGTGTCCGGTTTGGTGACCTCAGAATCGCATCTCTGCTTTTTGCGGATGATGTGGTTCTGCTGGCTTCATCGGACCGTGAACTTCAGCACGCACTGGAGCGGTTTGCAGCCGAGTGTGAAGCGGCCGGGATGAGAGTCAGCACCTCCAAGTCCGAGGTCATGGTTCTCTGCGGTGGATTGCTCCCTCCGGGTTGGGAACGAGTCTTTGCCCCAAGTGAAGGAGTTCAAGTATCTCAGGGTCTTGTTCAGGAGTGAGGGTAGAAGGGAGCGTGAGATCGACAGGCGGATCGGTGCAGCGTCAGCAGTAATGCAGGCGTTGCACCGGACCGTCATGGTGAAGAGGGAGCTGAGCCGGAAGGCGAAGCTCTCGATTTACTGGTCGATCTACGTCCCAACCCTCATCCTGGTCCAAGCGATGGTTCTGTCCCGCCTGGACTACTGCAATTCCCTCTTGGCTGGCCTCCCAGCGTCTGCCATCAGACCCCTCCAACTCATCCAGAATGCAGCAGCTCGTCTGGTCTTCAACCTTCCCAAATACTCACACGTCACCCCCCTGCTTACTTCCCTCCACTGGCTGCCTGTCATGGCTCGCATCAAATTCAAAACATTGGTGCTAGCCTTCCAAGCAGTTAAAGGGTCTTCCCCAGCTTATCTGCAAAAAATCATCAGACCCTACACCCCTGCCAGACCTCTTCGTTCAGCCTCCACAGGCCGCTTGGCACCTCCCCCTCTCAGAACCTCCACCTCACGCTCACGACTACTGTCTGTTCTGGCTCCACGGTGGTGGAACGAACTCCCCGTTGAGGTCAGAACTATAGAATCCCTCCCCACCTTCAAGCGCAAGCTGAAGACACACCTCTTCAAACAGCACCTCTCCCCATCCCTCCCTACCTCCCTGTGAACCTTAATTGTTGTCTCTGTGACTTGTGTATCAGTATTTTAGTTGGCTAGGTAAGCAGTGTTTGGATAGTTAACTTTGGTGACTTTTGCTCTGTTTGTTTGTTTGTTCAAAAAAAAGTAAAAAAAAAAAAAAAAAAAAAAAAAAAAAAATGGCCCTTGTCCTTATCTTTGTTGTACAGGTAGCAGTTGAAATTGTACTTACCTCTAGGGTCTTTCAGCGAACTTATCCCTGGTTATGGGTATGCACTTTGTTGTACGTCGCTCTGGATAAGAGCGTCTGCCAAATGCCAATAATGTAATGTAATGTAATCTATGGTCACGAGCTTTGGGTAGTGACGGAAAGAACGAGATCACGTATACAAGCGGCCGAAATGAGCTTCCTCCGTAGGGTGGCCGGGCTCAGCCTTGGAGATAGGGTGAGGAGCTCGGACATCCGGAGGGAGCTCGGAGTAGAGCCGCTGCTCCTTCGCGTCGAAAGGAGCCAATTGAGGTGGTTCGGGCATCTGATCAGGATGCCTCCCGGGCGCCTCCCTTTGGAGGTTTTCCGGGCTCGTCCAACTGGGCGGAGACCCCGAGGGAGACCCAGAGCCCGCTGGAGAGATTATATATCTCTCCTGGCCAGGGAACGCCTCGGGATCCACCAGGAGGAGCTAGAATGCATTGCTGGGGAGAGGGACGCCTGGAATACCCGGCTTTGCCTACTGCCCCCGCGACCCGACTCCGGATAAGCGGGTGATGATGGATGGATGGATAACTTTAATATGCAAAATTGCCAATACACTTTACAGAGCACTGCTCTAAGATTATGAATTCTTTGAGAGGTTTGAACCGTAAACAATCTGCCCAATGGTGAGCACAGTACCATGTACGAACCCCCAAAATACAGCAAAAGGCAGAAATATCCATGAGGTGAAGGAAACGCGTGTAGTCTGACCAGGTGCTACTGGAACAGGGTTAATTTAATTTTGTTCTCCTTTATCTGACCCCAAAAGATAAGTTCCAACAGCTCCTCTTTTCTAAAATTTCAACAAAAGGAACTGCAAATGTCCGCCAATAGTGTGGCTCTATACGAGCGCTATCTATCTATGTAGACATGGACGTGCCTGTGGCCTGTATAGTCTACAATGATACACTTATCTTGGTGTATAGGCAAGTGACTACAGGTGCAGGTATCCTGGGTTTCTATGTCTGTTAGGACTCTATGCTAAGTGTGCAGTGGTGCGAGTCAAGAGGATGCAGGTTCAAACTACCGTAAATCCTCAAATTGTGTCCTGGGTCTTTTATTTACTTAGGCTGCACAAAGACACCAATGACACCAGACTATGTCCCACAACATTAGCTATCTAAAGACACCAAACACTGTATGTGGAAAAACCCATGGTTTAGTGCTATTTCACCTCATCAGTTCTGGGAGCATTCCACTGAGGTGGCAGAATTGCGCAGAGGCAGCACAATGATGGGAGCAATAGTCCTGTATTGACGAGCACTGTCTTTTCATCAAGCCTTGCTGACCCCTTGTCAACATGGTCAACACGGAACGAACCACCGACCTTGCGGGTCCCAGTCATGTACCTTAACCACTACACAACAGGCCTGCCAAAGAGTGCAGACACCTTTTTCCTCAAGGCTTTAATTGTCTACTGATCAAAATGAAACTACAAAAACCTATAGACAATGCAGCCCTCAAGGACTAGTTTGACACCCCTGCACTATAAGATGAGTAAAGTGGCCACGGGGTGCATATGCTATTGTTAATTTTTTAGCTGTTTTTTTTAGGGCCCAAGCACCGTAGGGTGTGAAGGACCCTATTGTTATCGGAAGGATTATTATTATTATTATTATTATTATTATTATTATTATTATTATTATCATTATTATTCTTTTTTCTTCAATGTTTTGTGCATTTTTGAGGTACTTGCCATGCATGAAAACTCACAAAATTTTGCAAAAAGTCACGATCTATGAGATGCTCAGACCTGGGCGTGGCCGAGGGACCCCTATCACTTTTGTCTTATAATGTTGGCTTATATTTGTCATAGATTTTCAAGAAAATGCACAAAATCTTATACACAAGTGCGGTGCCTCCAGACACACACATTTCTCATTTGCATCCCTTAACTTTTCCAAACAGGAAGTCAGCCATTTCGGATAGACATTTTTTTTGACATCGTCCGATCGGACTGATATTTTACAAATATTTTCATTGTTGGAGTACAATTTCATCCATATACATATCAATCTGGGCGTGGCTATACAGCGCCCCCTATAATTATTATTCTCTTTTTTTTCAATGTATTGTGCATTTTTGAGGTGCTTGCCATGGATGAAAACTCACGGAATTTTGCACACACATGAGAAGTGGTGGCTGTCAGGATCTATCAGATGCTCAGACTTGGGCGTGTCCAAGGGACTCCACAGCACCCCCTATTGCTTTGTCTTCTATTGTGGGCAGGCACTTTGACCTACCTGCACCTAATTTGGTAGGCATGTGGGACTCCTCTGGACAAACACATTTCTCATTCGCATCAAATCAAATATGTGAACAGGAAGTCAGCCATTTTGAATTTTGTGCGTTTTACACGTACTACACTTTTAAGTACTCCTCCTAAGGAGTTCATTGCAGTCACACCAAATGTGGTGAAAGTGGTCTCAGGATAGTCATGATACTAATTCCGAAGGATATTTTTGATATCTCAAACGGTATGGTCATGGCGAGGCATACAATTTTCATGTCACGCCGTGCCAACAGGAAGTAGCCATAAATTCATGGTCTACATTGTCTGATCTGGCTGATATTTTACAAATATGTTCACTGTTAGAGTGTAATCACATCCATATACCAAGAAGAGGTCAATGTTATAGCGCCACCATCTGGCAACTGGAAGTGAGGTTTTTATCATATTTGTATGCGTTCCTGCTAGGGTATTCATCACATTCACACCAAATGTAGTCATCATGATCTTAGAATAGTCCTGACCCTAAATGACGAAAGGATTTTTGATATCTCAAACGGTTTGGTAATGGCGAGGCATACAATACACACGTTACACCCAAAAACAGGAAGTGGGCTTAATTCCGTTCTACATCATCTGATCGGGCTGATATTTTACATATATATTCACTTTTGGAGTGCGATCACATCCATATCCACATTCATCTGGGCGTGGCTAAACAGCGGTGTATGGTTCTTTTCTAATATTGTGGACATATACTCTCACGTAAATGCACCACATCTGGTAGGCATATGGGTGTCCTCAAGACACACACATTTCTAATTTGCATCCCTTAACTTTTCTGAACAGGAAGTGAGCTATTTTGGATTTTGTGTGTTTTTAAGTGTTTTTTCACGTACCAAACTTTGAAATACTCTTCCTAGGGGGTTCATCACATTCACACAAAATGTGGTCAGCATGATATTATAGCCCTGACAGACAACTATGAACTGAGTTTTAATATCTTGGAATGGTATGGGTATGGTCAGCCTTAAAATTAACATGTAATGCTGCCCAAACAGGAAAATTATGTATTAAATAATTTCAAAAAGGTATTAAATTCTACATTTCCTGATTTTGAGGCTACAACTTTTCACATATGTTCATTGTTGCAGTGTCATCACATCCATTATCCAATAATGGTTCACTATTTTCGCTGGAGACTCATTATATCCAATCTTAAAACTTCAACGCAAGTCGCAACTGACTCTCCTATTTCTAATACGCGACTGCCATCTATTGGCAAATACATGGTATTGTTTCTGTTTTTCTTGGATAAAGTGATTTCTCAACAAGTTTTGTTTCTTTTTGCGAGCCAGTAACCATAACGATGTATGAGTAACAGCGACAGCCTACGTGACAAAATGTACTAACAACACCCAGCCCACAGCAACGTTTTTTCTCATCAGTATCATATATTTAAAAGATTAACACATATAATGCATATCTTGCATTGACGTTCAATGTTATTTGGTTTTAAAAAAAAAAACGTATTGTAGCATTTTAAGAACTCAATACAAAACAGCTGTTCGGAAAGTTAGCTTGAAAACCAAGAAGCCTTATTAAGGAATTCGAGCCGTTTCTATTTGACTTCATTCGATTGAAGTGAATGCCGTAACCCAATTAAATGTAATTCGCGTCGGAATACACATAATAGCCTACACTGTCAACGTGAAATAAAAATATATAGAGGTTTAAATCGATCCTACATTGGGACTTTTGTTTTGATGGCTGGTGCAACGGGCATTTTCGGTACCGTTGACCATAATCGAATGCTAGCATTTATCATTACACTGACCAAGTCCTGTTAAAAAGCACATTTTAGGCTCCTTTGTGGAAACAGTGAAGTTGTCTACACAATCTATTCTACTCACAGACTAACTGCGTCGCTGTAACTTCCCCCCATTTCTGATACGGGGATTCCATTTATTGGCAGAAAGTGGTACTTTTATTTTTTTCTTCCTTCAAGTGATTTTTCAACGATAGGTTTTTGTTTTTTTCTAGCGAGCCAGTAGGCATAACGATGTATGATTTACAGCTGCAGCCTACGTGACAAAATGTATTGACAACATCCAGCCCAACGTTTCTTTGCATCTATTTTCATTATTTGAATTGAATAACTAAAATAAATATTAAAGACATTTAAAGACTTAAAGACAGGCTTTTTAATCTTTCATATATTTAAAAGATTAACACATGAAGTCAAAAAGAAACGTTAGCGTCTGAGGTGGCTCTGCTCGAACGCTGTGTTAACATGAGACCGTTATGTTCAACAAAGGTATGGCATGCAGGTCGTTGCGAGATGACACGCACGGGCTAACAGCAGCCAGCCTGTCCACTGTCTGTGTGAGTCAAAAAACAGGTCAGCTACGTTGGTTTACATGAATAGAAAACTTTCAGTTAAATCACCAGCTATGTTAGTTTATTAGGCTTGTCATTAAACACGAATTAAGAGAACAAACAATTTCGCTAGGAATGGTAAATTAATATGAAAATACTGTATTGAGGGCAGAGAGTTGGCATCTCTTTAGATTTGGCTGAACAAATGCGTTTCAGGCAGCATAATTACCGGTGAAATGGAAAGAATGATGCTGGCTAACTAGACGTTTAATGCAATATTATCCGACACTTCGTAGAGAAATGATTTAACCAAGATAAAAGGAAACATACAACTTTTGGCCAATAGATGACACCCGTGTATAAGCGGTCAGTAGAGCGTAATGGTTAGGGCGGTGGATTAAGGCACGCAAGTTCAGCGGTTCGAACCCCGCAGCAGCCACAATAAAATTGAATAGTTTCTTGAAGCCAATTGTTTTCATTTTGAGTGCATATTTATAGCCTAATGACTTTTCAAGCATAAATTGTGCCTCCCGGTGTAAAATCTATGGAAATTAATTAATCTCTGCTCTCCATACAGGACTGGAGCATGTTATCACAATGTGCAAGCAAGAAGTTATTTTTGCTTCATTCTACATTGTCTGATGTGGCTGAAACTTCACACGTTCATTTTTGGAGTGTAATCTCATCCATTTTCCAATAAAGGCTCAATGGCAAAGCGCCACCCGCTGGCAACAGGAAGTGAGCCTTATATTGTATTCTTAAGCATTATTTTTCAATGGGTTCATGACATTCACGGTAAATGTGGTCAGCATGATGCTAGGATGGTCCTGACAAAACAGATTTTAGATTTACTGGGATGATATAGCTATGGTCAGGCATATAAATAATACATCATGCCAGACAAACAGGAAGTGGTCATACTTAAATTCTCCAATGTCTGATGTGACTGCAACTTTACACAGATGCTCAGCTCAGAGTGTAATCAAATCCATATTCCAAAAATGACTCATTTTTCATTTACATTTACATTTTAGTCATTTGGCAGACGCTTTTAATCCAAAGCGACTTACAAGTGCATAGGTTCTACCATAAGTCAGAGCATCACATCCAGAAACTAGCAAAATACACAGGAAATGCTGTTCTAAACGTAGTTGTCATCAGAAGTGAAATTTTTTTAAAAAAAAATTTTTTGGGGGGGGGGGGGGGGGGTTTAGACAAGGATAGGGATATCAGAAAGGAGGGGCAGGGGAAATCAGAAGGGAGGACTAAGGTAGAGTTTGAAAAGGTGGGTTTTGAGTCTGCGTCGAAATAGGGGGAGGGATTCTGCTGTTCTGACAGTGGTAGGCAAGTCATTCCACCACTGAGGAACCAGAACGGAAAACAGGCGTGAACGTGCAGCTCGACCGCCAGGTGCACGTAGAGAGGGAACCGTAAGGCGACCAGAGCTGGCAGACCGGAGTGGTCTAGCTGGGGAGTAGGGAGTGATCAGGGATTGTATGTAAGGTGGGGCAGTCCCCTTAGCAGCCTGAAATGCCAACACTAGGGCCTTGAAACGGATGCGTGCGGCAATAGGAAGCCAGTGGAGGCCAATGAGAAGACTCAATGTTATAGCGCCACCATCTGGAAACAGGAATTGACCTTAATTTCGCTCAACATCTTCCGATGTGGCTGAAAATGTACAAATATGTTTATTATTGGAGTGTAATCAAATTCAAAAACCATACACGGCTCAATATTATAGCACCACCATCTGGCAACAGGAAGTGAGGCTTATATCATTGATGCATTCCAATACCAGCACCAACGTCTTCATTGATCAAAGGGGAATTCCTGTGCACAGTATACGTTGCCCAGGAAGGTGATTATTTCCAAAGTGTGTACATATTGATAAACATGTCATTGGCACAACTATGCCACCAAGGCGGTTGCGCCCATGGTGCTTGGGCCCGTTCATTGCTGCTTGCAGCTATATTTTTTTGTTTGTTTGTTTGCCCATACCGGTCTACAAATCTTTAACTTTAAATGTATTACTTTTCTGTTCCAGATTGATGAATTCTCTGGTTGCAGCCCAACGACACTGGAGGAGAAACTGAAAACTCATAAATGAGTCTTCCCTTCATCTTTGAATGAAATTCCATTGTGTGAATTAAATCATATGGTCAAATTAATTGTCATATTCCCTTTGAAGTATAATGAGCTGGCATTAAACATAGAAGTTTTTTTTCCTTTTAATATTTTCTTTGTCTTGATTGAACCTTTTCCACTTGGCCCCTGTGACAGTATATCAGGTTTCCAATAAATTATGATGTATCAATAAAAATCTTGCAAATAATCAAGGTTGTCAATTCCCCTTAACCTGATTACAAATGTTTGGCCGAAATGAAGAACGAACGGTAAAAGTTGCAAGGCAATGTATCATGAATGTGATTACACAGTTGAAACTAAGCTTTCGACTTCATTCCATGATGACTCAAAGCTGAAATCGGGGAGATCTTTTTTGAGGGCGTGGTCACTTGAAAATATCCTGAGGATATAAATGCTTCGGATCCCCCTCCTAGACGTGGTTTCCGCTCAAACCCCACCCTGATTAAATATGGGGAAGGGGCGTATATAAGGGACGCCACAGCCTGAGCAGGACGCAAACCACACGGTCCTCACTGCGATTAACACTTCATCAAAATGGTCAAACACATCGAAAATGAGGTAAGAAACAAACCACAGCTTAGGAGAAGTGGTTGATACTAAATTATTGACAGCAATATTAGTTCGGGTTCGTAGTATCACATTTCGGGTTTGGTGTGGAATACGGTACTGTACTTAGGCACCCTAGACTATACAGTATTTGTATTTAATAATAATAAAGTAACATATTACCGTAAGCAATTAACTACTTTTTACATAAAAACTTTATTTAGGACCTTTCGTTTAACTATTTTTGAAAAAAATCTCATCTGTACAGAATGTTATACAGGTGCCTAAGACTTTCGCACTGTACTGTAATTCCATTCAATTTATGTCTGCATAGCGCTTTTCACAGAAGGCTGTTACATAGAAGACGCTTTACATACTAGCACCGAAGAGAATAAAACATATCAGCCCTGAGCCCCCGAATGGCATATAAGTAAACTACTCTCTTTCGGGGAGAAAACCACTCAAAGAGTGGCGAGAAAATTCTCCGATAGGAAGAAATGTCGGAAAGAACCCGGCAATAGCCTCCGGGATGTGTCGAAGCGTGCCGCAGTCTACGACCTCAGAGCGGGGTCCAGGGGGCCGGTTGGAGTGGTCCATGAGCTCCGGGCAGTTGGGAAAGTTACTTTATTAGTCTGTATGTGTGGCATGGCAGTATTAGTTTGGAAGGCCGTAGTGTTGGACGCGTAACCATGTCCTGAAACATGGCATGGTAAATATGAGGCTCAGCCAGATGGAAAATCGTAGCCTTGGGCGCCACAAAAACTTTGCGCAACTTTGAATCCTCTTTGTCAAGAATTTGTTTAGGATGCGTTTCTGTCTCATGTTGGCTGTGCATTGTGCACTGTGGGGTGATTCTCATGAAGCCAAGCTATGCTATGTCTGTGAAGATTTTAAGGACATACTCATGATAATTAAATAATTAACTTTTATTTGAATGTACACTATGTCTATTATGTGGCACAGTTCATTGTTTGGTACCAAAATAGTATTTTATATGTTTTTTAACTGATTTTTGAGTCACAAATTCATTACCGTAATGCGTCTGGAGAAAGATTTCATGGTTTCCCCTCAATTTAACATAATAAATATTCAAGCAAGTTTATGAAAAGAAATATACATTTGTTTAAAACTGTATAATTTAAGAGGTTATAATCAGATATGTGGTTTCCAACAATTTAGAAAAAAATATTTGAGGAAAACCGAGTGTCCGAACATACAGCTTTCATTACCGTTGCACTGTGTTCACGGTCCTCTCTTAATCACAGCGTTTTTTTGAATAAAGTTTTTTGACCCATAATGCACCACAAAGAAGAAGAGAAAAAAGACTGTTTGTCATATTTTGATGTTGTTAATTGTGAAGTTTATCTTTACGCATCCCTATTTCCCCACCATAGGTG
The DNA here is from genome assembly GCF_963514075.1 of Conger conger. NCBI lineage: Eukaryota > Metazoa > Chordata > Actinopteri > Anguilliformes > Congridae > Conger > Conger conger. Next base: position 58,780,884 of record NC_083767.1, on the reverse strand, counting down.
AACATTACCGTAATGTGTAATATTTCATGTTCTTGAAAAGTCATTGATTAGATGTTTTACTGTAAAGAAGGTATTAAGAAGCCCAACTGTCAGTGAAAATATTTTAGCTGAGTCATCATGGCTTCTGCCATTTTATACTAGCTTAGCTAAATGTCATTCATTACCGTAATGTGTAGCTTTCATTACCATGCAATATAAAGGCCTGTTGCGGTAATGAAAGGTAATATTACGGTCATGTGTATGAACAGTTTCTTTTTTGAAAATAGCACAAGTTTATATTACATATTGTTATATAGATATCCATAATGATAACTTATATTCCTTAAGAGCAAAGGACAGTGAATTTAAGAGGGCTGCATCGAGAGCTAGGGTGCTGAAAAATAGAGAGAAGATTTACAACAACCCAGAACTTCTACAGGAGTACAGGAGAAAGGAAAGAGAAAGGTAGGCCTAAATAAGGGAAGAGAAGAGCAGACAGAGATAAACAAACACATTGAGATAAACAGATAAACAGACACATTGAGGCATGGTACAGAACACACAGCAGATACATATATTTCATGGAATGAGTACACAATTTCTAACAGTTTAAAAATGTTAAACTTTAAGAACAACATGGCTGCCATATGAATTTGAAATTCTGTGGGTGGGGCCTATTTGATAAAAAAAATGTGTAACTCATGTATGCATGGAGTGATCATATATACATATTATAATTTCTCATTCTCACACATCCATGCACGCACGAGCGTGCGTGCGCACGCACACACACACACACACACACACACACACACACACACCACTGAATGCTGCATTGGTGTCAAGGCAGTTGCATAGGCATAATAACTATTAGTGTAGTAGGCCAGTAAAGTTCCAGGGCCAGTATGGTATATGTAGTAGGCTGAAGAAGTTCCTGTTTCAGAAGTTGTCTGTTTCATAGCAGTTTTCAATACTGATGCTTATCTTATTTTAACAGATATCAAAAGCGCAAGGAAAAAGGGTTGCTAAAGGCAGCAGCAGACCTGACACCCAGACAGGTGCAGAAACAAAGACAAAAATGGCGAAAATATTCTAACAGATGTAACAAAAAGAATAGAGCCCTCCAAAACATTATTAATGAAACCCCACCCTCAGATGATCCGGATGAAGTAAACAGCATCAACATTAACATTAACCCCCAACCCCAACCATCCTATAGGGTCCTCCAACCAATATATAAAAAATGTGTTTTGTTGTTTCATATTTCTAATTAAAAATGTGTTACGGTAATGAATTTATTTCCTCACAGTGTCTCTAAAAATGTCAGAAAATACTTCAAAAATGTGCACACGGATTATAATTTCAAATTGAATAGTGAAATTAGATCCTATTTGATATAAAGGGGAAAAAATATGTGTATGCAGTAGTTGTTGATTTTTGCTATGAGTTGTACCATGTTCATGAGAATCACCCTGTGGGATATCGCCGGTCTTTGCTGTGGATTCTATGGTCTAAGTCATCTGACATCCACGCGCAGAATTTGAGGGTGGCGGAGTAAATAATCTGTTGGCTGATCATGGCGTTCTTCTCCCGGAAAAAAAGTGATTGTAAACGTTTTCTTTTTCTTTTCCCGTTGTCCCTTTTAGCTACATTGTTAATGACGGGTGTGTGAACTGGCTGTTTATTCAGGATGCGAAACGGCTATTAGGTGACACTTGAAATGGTGACTGAATGAATGTTAAAACAATGTTTTTTTGTGGTTAGCGTGCTACGTGTATTGTTTACAGTACGCGTGTACTGTAGCCTATTGCTATGCCCATATTGGTTGTTCATTAGATGTTGATTATCTGTGGCCATAGCAGCTGTCACATTGCATCCAGGCTGTACATTCTACTGTAAAAGCAGTTTAAAAAAAAAAAACGGTACAGAACTGCATTTAATATTCAAACACGAGCACAGTGACACGGTCGCGGTCTGACTTGGGTCGCATAAGTGCGAATCTACCATGATCAATATGCCACCTAGTATTAATTGTGAATGACATGTAAAACGAATGATATAAAATTGAAAATGCATGAATAAACTGTCAATATGTATAATGTGTCAATATGACTCCAACAAATATGATGACCAAAATTGTAGCTAAAATGACATTTGTAATGAAATCCTCGTAGTTTAATTGAAAGGATGCACACCAGCAGCAAGGCACTTAAGGTAAGGCAAACTTAAGACTGAAGTGTGCGTGTGTGAACTATAAAGTTTGTTTCCTTTGTTTCTCTTTGTAGGATCAATTCAATCAGGCCTTGAAGGATGCTGGTGGCAAGCTGGTTGTGGTGGACTTCACCGCTACATGGTGCCCTCCCTGTCAGAGAATCGGTCCGAAATTTAAAGTGAGTGTTTTCTTCAGAATGTTGTTCCACCTAGCAGTACTACAGGAAATGCATTGACCAACATGCACGGGGCAGTTTGTGTAGCAGTACGATGGACTGAGCTCAATGATATGTGGAGAAACCTTCCTTTTGATCACCTGCCTCCCTTTTTACAGAGTCATTCGGAGAACCCAGAGTTCAGCAGTGTTGTGTTTCTGAAGGTGGATGTGGATGAAGCTTCGGTAAGGGCAAATCGTATTAGTTTGCCTTGATTTAGCTCTGTAGTCCATAATTGAATATTTGTGATCAAACAATTTACATGTGTTCATTCTGAACTTGTATTTATGGGCATTTGTTTTAGGTACATTGAACCTTTTATACATAGCAGGACAGCATAATGTTTTGGACAAATTGCTTCACAGGTGTTTCTGAATAGTCGTGCATTTTCAATTGTTTCCCTACTGCAGGTATAAGGGCACATGATTTCCTTTGGAGTCTATTATTGGCTAATGGCAACATGAGGACCAGAGTTGAGCAAGTCAGGGAAGCCATTATAACTCCTAGACACAAGAAAAAAAGCATTTGGCTTTCCATTTTGGTGTCCATTTTGGTGTCCAGAGCTGTGTGCTTACCTGGTCTAAATGAGAGGAAAATGTAGGCCAGAACCTCGCCAAGAGATGATGCTTTTCCCTGCTGTGCTCTTGTACACAATGAAAGTGCTTTCAGCACATATTCATATGTGACTTCTCAATGAACTACGAATGTACTTATCCAAAAAAGAAATGAGATGAACCCAGTTCCCTCTTTGATTCTGTGCTTTGGAACAATCAGTATTGTCTTATGAGGGGTAATTTTATGCATTTTATTGTGTGGGGTTCGGTAAACTGATGCACGCAGAGGTTGTTATTGGTTGTTTTATTGGGTCATTTGTGGTGTTTCTGCCCTCCTTCTGCAGGACGTTTCAGGAAAATGCGAGATCAAGTGCATGCCAACATTCCAGTTCTACAAAAATGGGAAAAAGGTACAATTAGCACCCAGTCAGCTGAACACCTTTTATGTAATGTTTAATCGGGAAATGATGATTATATTACTTTTATTTTGGCCATCTGTCTCTCTCTCATTCTGTTTCAATAGTTTTGAAGTAGCCGTCTGAATCAGTTTCTCGATTCAGCAAAGACCAGTACTGTCTCCTGCTGTGTAACATATAATGTGTGTACACTGGTTCCTTTTCATATGTATGCTTTCATTGATGTTTATGCAATGCATAGTCCTTTTTTGTTGACTTTTGTTAAGCCTAATTTCTTCTAAATTCACTCATCCTACATTTCTGTCCCAGATTGATGAATTTTCCGGGGCAGATGAAGAGCAACTGTTGCAGAAACTGCGTGAACATAAATGAGTCTTCCCTTCCGACCTCCAGCTAATATTCCAAAGTTACTTCTGAATGAAATTCCATTTTGTATACAATACACCTTGTGTACCTTTCAGAACAATAAATCAAATGAATGAAATAAATTACGTCTTTATTTCTTTGATTTCTTTCAAGGAACTACTTTTTACACTCTTGAATTGAAGCCTGTGATATTTTCAGGTTGGCTCAAAATGACTGCTCCTTCTTAAATCAGTTCTGGCACAGGCAGCAATAAGAATATACCAAACTGTCCTTCCTGAGAATGTTTGTCTCTTCACCCAGGATTTAGCACGAGGAAACAACAAATGTTTCACTGGATAAATATGCAGAGCACACGAGGATGCTTTGAAAGTAACCTGTTGAACATGGCAAACTTTGCTAAAGGAAGCATTGGGCCTTACATTCCCAAAGCTTTTCCTCTGAAAAAATGTAGAGGTACATTTTCTAATTGTTTTATTGTTTTAAAAGCTTTAAGAATTATAAGTAAGTACAAACAGTATTTTTTTTAAAGATATTTTTTAGGCCTTTTTTCAGCTTTATTGGACAGTATATAGTATAGAGAGACAGGAAGAATGGGAGCAAGAGAGAGGGGAAGACATGCGATAAATGTCGGACGGTTGAATTCGAACCGCAAACGTCGTGGCTCGCAATGAGCATGCGGTCAGTGCTCTACAGGCTGCGCCACCGAAACACTCACAAACAGTATTTTTGACACATTAAGGCATTGTGCTAAAACACTGCAGCATGTAACGTTTCATAACGGGAATCTGAGTTTCAAACTTCAAAATACTTTGAGCTGACTTTTGCTGACTGAAAAAGAGAGATATTCACATGGGGGAATAACATGTTTTCAAGAAAGGTATACCTTACAAAGCGGAAAGATAAGATATGACATTAAGCCCTGACTTTTATTTATTTAAAGTGTCCACACAAACCCCCTAATCAGCAATCAATGTGACACACACACCCTTTGGCAGTAAAAATCTTCAGGAATCCTGACATTGTAACTTGGACATTGTGAGACTGGAAAATTCTTAAACAGCTTATAATATTCTATCACGCAAAGCAAAATGGTATGAAGACAGACTACCCCTCTTGCATTTTGGGGAAAGTGTCAGTAAGCACATACCCCCATTCTTGAATGGCTTGCAAGTACGAATAAGGTACTCAAAGGTGTTGTTGTGTTGAACAGGGTTCTTCACACCCTGAAGTAGGAATAAAGGATATTTCCACGACAGAACTGAGGTCGGATTCATGAAACATGCACGATTTTGTGCGTGTCTTAGGTGAATTTGTGATGAAAAACAATTTTTTGTAAATTGAATGCACCCGCCCGGTCATGATGATTTGCATTAGGAAACACCTTGCAATCCCATAAAAGGCATTCGCCTTCAGGATGGTGTGCCATTCATCATCCCCTGCAAACATATCTGTGTCTCATATGTGCTGTCCCTAAAGACACGCTGTCAATCATAATCCAAATGCAATAAACATGCCAACATTGCTAACTGTAGCATTTGGCTGCATGCTTAGGGGTCTTTATGTATCAATATAAATACTCATAAATCACTTTTTTCAATAAAGAAATTGAGATACGCACAATCCAAACATCATTATTATTGAAAAGTCTGTGAGAAAAAGTGGCAAAAACTAAAAACCTGGTCTTAAAAGTAGATAAAGCCAATCGCGGAAACGCTGAGCGGCGGTGGTTGAGAACGCGTTCTCATTGACGCTTGCTTTAGTCGGGAATACGCCTTGACATAGCGCCACGGCCTAAACAGGCAAGAAACCACACAGGACTCACAGCATTTCATAGAAATGGTGACAGTAATCGATGATCTGGTAAGCAACAGAAGGTCTTGGCAAAAAGGGCGGCCTGTAGTGTAGTGGTTAAGTTACATGACTGGGACCTGCAAGGTCGGTGATTCGATTCCTGGTGTAGCCAGAATAAGATCTGCACAGCCATTGGGCCCTTAATCCTGCATTGTTAATAATAGTTTTGAAAAATTGTATATTGCAATCTATAAGTATAGTGCATAACTTTAATATTCCGGTGGGTGTTGGACTCCGCCAAGGTTGCCCCTTGTCACCGATCCTGTTTGTGGTATTCATGGACAGGATCTCAAGGCGCAGCCGAGGTGAGGAGAGTGTCCGGTTTGGTGACCTCAGAATCGCATCTCTGCTTTTTGCGGATGATGTGGTTCTGCTGGCTTCATCGGACCGTGACCTTCAACACGCACTGGAGTGGTTTGCAGCCGAGTGTGAAGCGGCCGGGATGAGAGTCAGCACCTCCAAGTCCGAGGTCATGGTTCTCTGCCGGAAAACGGTGGATTGCTCCCTCCGGGTTGGGAACGAGTCTTTGCCCCAAGTGAAGGAGTTCAAGTATCTCGGGGTCTTGTTCACGAGTGAGGGTAGAAGGGAGCGTGAGATCGACAGGCGGATCGGTGCAGCGTCAGCAGTAATGCAGGCGTTGCACCGGACCGTTGTGGTGAAGAGGGAGCTGAGCCGGAAGGCGAAGCTCTCGATTTACTGGTCGATCTACGTCCCAACCCTCATCTATGGTCACGAGCTTTGGGTAGTGACGGAAAGAACGAGATCGCGTATACAAGCGGCCGAAATGAGCTTCCTCCGTAGGGTGGCCGGGCTCAGCCTTAGAGATAGGGTGAGGAGCTCGGACATCCGGAGGGAGCTCGGAGTAGAGCCGCTGCTCCTTCGCGTCGAAAGGAGCCAATTGAGGTGGTTTGGGCATCTGATCAGGATGCCTCCCGGGCGCCTCCCTTTGGAGGTTTTCCGGGCTCGTCCAACTGGGCGGAGACCCCGAGGGAGACCCAGAGCCCGCTGGAGAGATTATATATCTCTCCTGGCCAGGGAACGCCTCGGGATCCACCAGGAGGAGCTAGAATGCATTGCTGGGGAGAGGGACGCCTGGAATACCCGGCTTTGCCTACTGCCCCCGCGACCCGACTCCGGATAAGCGGGTGATGATGGATGGATGGATAACTTTAATATGCAAAATTGCCAATACACTTTACAGAGCACTGCTCTAAGATTATGAATTCTTTGAGAGGTTTGAACCGTAAACAATCTGCCCAATGGTGAGCACAGTACCATGTACGAACCCCCAAAATACAGCAAAAGGCAGAAATATCCATGAGGTGAAGGAAACGCGTGTAGTCTGACCAGGTGCTACTGGAACAGGGTTAATTTAATTTTGTTCTCCTTTATCTGACCCCAAAAGATTCCAACAGCTCCTCTTTTCTAAAATTTCAACAAAAGGAACTGCAAATGTCCGCCAATAGTGTGGCTCTATACGAGCGCTATCTATCTATGTAGACATGGACGTGCCTGTGGCCTGTATAGTCTACAATGATACACTTATCTTGGTGTATAGGCAAGTGACTACAGGTGCAGGTATCCTGGGTTTCTATGTCTGTTAGGACTCTATGCTAAGTGTGCAGTGGTGCGAGTCAAGAGGATGCAGGTTCAAACTGCCGTGAGTCCTCAAATTGTGTCCTGGGTCTTTTATTTACTTAGGCTGCACAAAGACACCAATGACACCAGACTATGTCCCACAACATTAGCTATCTAAAGACACCAAACACTGTATGTGGAAAACCCATGGTTTAGTGCTATTTCACCTCATCAGTTCTGGGAGCATTCCACTGAGGTGGCAGAATTGCGCAGAGGCAGCACAATGATGGGAGCAATAGTCCTGTATTGACGAGCACTGTCTTTTCATCAAGCCTTGCTGACCCTTTGTCAACATGGTCAACACGGAACAAACCACCGACCTTGCGGGTCCCAGTCATGTACCTTAACCACTACACAACAGGCCTGCCAAAGAGTGCAGACACCTTTTTCCTCAAGGCTTTAATTGTCTACTGATCAAAATGAAACTACAAAAACCTATAGACAATGCAGCCCTCAAGGACTAGTTTGACACCCCTGCAGTATAAGATGGGTAAAGTGGCCACGGGGTGCATATGCTATTGTTAATTTTTTAGCAGTTTTTTTTAGGGCCCAAGCACCGTAGGGTGTGAAGGACCCTATTGTTATCGGAAGGATTATTATTATTATTATTATTATTATTATTATTATTATTATTATTATTATTATTATTATTTTTTTTCTTCAATGTTTTGTGCATTTTTGAGGTACTTGCCATGCATGAAAACTCACAAAATTTTGCAAAAAGTCACGATCTATGAGATGCTCAGACCTGGGCGTGGCCGAGGGACCCCTATCACTTTTGTCTTATAATGTTGGCTTATATTTGTCATAGATTTTCAAGAAAATGCACAAAATCTTATACACAAGTGCGGTGCCTCCAGACACACACATTTCTCATTTGCATCCCTTAACTTTTCCAAACAGGAAGTCAGCCATTTCGGATAGACATTTTTTTTGACATCGTCCGATCGGACTGATATTTTACAAATATTTTCATTGTTGGAGTACAATTTCATCCATATACATATCAATCTGGGCGTGGCTATACAGCGCCCCCTATAATTATTATTCTCTTTTTTTTCAATGTATTGTGCATTTTTGAGGTGCTTGCCATGGATGAAAACTCACGGAATTTTGCACACACATGAGAAGTGGTGGCTGTCAGGATCTATCAGATGCTCAGACTTGGGCGTGGCCAAGGGACTCCACAGCACTCCCTATTGCTTTGTCTTCTATTGTGGGCAGGCACTTTGACCTACCTGCACCTAATTAGGTAGGCATGTGGGACTCCTCTGGACAAACACATTTCTCATTCACATCAAATCAAATATGTGAACAGGAAGTCAGCCATTTTGAATTTTGTGCGTTTTACACGTACTACACTTTTAAGTACTCCTCCTAAGGGGTTCATTGCAGTCACACCAAATGTGGTGAAAGTGGTCTCAGGATAGTCATGATACTAATTCCGAAGGATATTTTTGATATCTCAAACGGTATGGTCATGGCGAGGCATACAATTTTCATGTCATGCCGCGCCAACAGGAAGTAGCCATAAATTCATGGTTTACATTGTCTGATCTGGCTGATATTTTACAAATATGTTCACTGTTAGAGTGTAATCACATCCATATACCAAGAAGAGGTCAATGTTATAGCGCCACCATCTGGCAACTGGAAGTGAGGTTTTTATCATATTTGTATGCGTTCCTGCTAGGGTATTCATCACATTCACACCAAATGTAGTCATCATGATCTTAGAATAGTCCTGACCCTAAATGACGAAAAGATTTTTGATATCTCAAACGGTTTGGTAATGGCGAGGCATACAATACACACGTTACACCCAAAAACAGGAAGTGGGCTTAATTCCGTTCTACATCATCTGATCGGGCTGATATTTTACATATATATTCACTTTTGGAGTGCGATCACATCCATATCCACATTCATCTGGGCGTGGCTACACAGCGGTGTATGGTTCTTTTCTAATATTGTGGACATATACTCTCACGTAAATGCACCACATCTGGTAGGCATATGGGTGTCCTCAAGACACACACATTTCTAATTTGCATCCCTTAACTTTTCTGAACAGGAAGTGAGCTATTTTGGATTTTGTGTGTTTTTAAGTGTTTTTTCACGTACCAAACTTTGAAATACTCTTCCTAGGGGGTTCATCACATTCACACAAAATGTGGTCAGCATGATATTATAGCCCTGACAGACAACTATGAACTGAGTTTTAATATCTTGGAATGGTATGGGTATGGTCAGCCTTAAAATTAACATGTAATGCTGCCCAAACAGGAAAATTATGTATTAAATAAGCATTAACCTGATTGCAAATGTTTGGCCGAAATGAAGAACGAACGGTAAAAGTTGCCAGGCAATGTATCATGAATGTGATTACACAGTTTCCGGTAAAAATGAAAGTAAGCTTTCGATTTGATTCCATCATGACTCAAAGCTGAAATCGGGGAGATTTTTATTTTGAGGGCGTGGTCACTTCAAAATATCCTGAGGATATAAATGCTTCGGATCCCACCTTCCCCATGACGCCACAGCCTGAGCAGGACGCAAACCACACGGTCCTCACTGCGATTAACACTTCATCAAAATGGTCAAACACATCGAAAATGAGGTAAGAAACAAACCACAGCTTAGGAGAAGTGGTTGATACTAAATTATTGACAGCAATATTAGTTCGGGTTCGTAGTATCACATTTCGGGTTTGGTGTGGAATACGGTACTGTACTTAGGCACCCTAGACTATACAGTATTTGTATTTAATAATAATAAAGTAACATATTACGGTAAGCAATTAACTACTTTTTACATAAAAACTTTATTTAGGACCTTTCGTTTAACTATTTTTGAAAAAAATCTTATCTGTACAGAATGTTATACAGGTGCCTAAGACTTTCGCACTGTACTGTAATTCCATTCAATTTATGTCTGCATAGCGCTTTTCACAGAAGGCTGTTACCTAGAAGACGCTTTACATACTAGCACAGAAGAGAATAAAACATATCAGCCCTGAGCCCCCGAATGGCATATAAGTAAACTACTCTCTTTCGGGGAGAAAACCACTCAAAGAGTGGCGAGAAAATTCTCCGATAGGAAGAAATGTCGGAAAGAACCCGGCAATAGCCTCCAGGATGTGTCGAAGCGTGCCGCAGTCTACGACCTCAGAGCGGGGTCCAGGGGGCCGGTTGGAGTGGTCCATGAGCTCCGGGCAGTTGGGAAAGTAACTTTATTAGTCTATATGTGTGGCATGGCAGTATTAGTTTGGAAGGCCGTAGTGTTGGACGCGTAACCATGTGCTGAAACATGGCATGGTAAATATTAGGCTCAGCCAGATGGAAAATTGTAGCCTTCTTTGTCAAGAATTTGTTTAGGATGCGTTTCTGTCTCATGTTGGCTGTGCATTGTGCACTGTGGGGTGATTCTCATGAAGCCAAGCTATGCTATGTCTGTGAAGATTTTAAGGACATACTCATGAAAATTTTAAATAATTAACTTTTATTTGAATGTACACTATGTCTATTATGTGGCACAGTTCATTGTTTGGTACCAAAATAGTATTTTATATGTTTTTAACTGATTTTTGAGTCACAAATTCATTACCGTAATGCGTCTGGAGAAAGATTTCATGGTTTCCCCTCAATTTAACATAATAAATATTCAAGCAAGTTTATGAAAAGGAATATACATTTGTTTAAAACTGTATAATTTAAGATAAGATATAGTGGTTTCCAACAATTTAGAAAAAAATATTTGAGGAAAACCGAGTGTCCGAACATACAGCTTTCATTACCGTTGCACTGTGTTCACGGTCCTCTCTTAATCACAGCTTTTTTTTTTAATAAAGTTTTTTGACCCATAATGCACCACAAACAAGAAGAGAAAAAAGACTGTTTGTCATATTTTGATGTTGTTAATTGTGAAGTTTATCTTTACGCATCCCTATTTCCCCACCATAGGTGAACATTACCGTAATGTGTAATATTTCATGTTCTTGAAAAGTCATTGATTAGATGTTTTACTGTAAAGAAGGTATTAAGAAGCCCAACTGTCAGTGAAAATATTTTAGCTGAGTCATCATGGCTTCTGCCATTTTATACTAGCTTAGCTAAATGTCATTCATTACCGTAATGTGTAGCTTTCATTACCATGCAATATAAAGGCCTGTTGCGGTAATGAAAGGTAATATTACGGTCATGTGTATGAACAGTTTCTTTTTTGAAAATAGCACAAGTTTATATTACATATTGTTATATAGATATCCATAATGATAACTTATATTCCTTAAGAGCAAAGGACAGTGAATTTAAGAGGGCTGCATCGAGAGCTAGGGTGCTGAAACATAGAGAGAAGATTTACAACAACCCAGAACTTCTACAGGAGTACAGGAGAAAGGAAAGAGAAAGGTAGGCCTAAATAAGGGAAGAGAAGAGCGGACAGAGATAAACAAACACATTGAGATAAACAGATAAACAGACACATTGAGACATGGTACAGAACACACAGCAGATACATATATTTCATGGAATGAGTACACAATTTCTAACAGTTTAAAAATGTTAAACTTTAAGAACAACATGGCTGCCATATGAATTTGAAATTCTGTGGGTGGGGCCTATTTGATAAAAAAATGTGTAACTCATGTATGCATGGAGTGATCATATATACATATTATAATTTCTCATTCTCACACATCCATGCACGCACGAACGTGCGTATGCACGCACGAACGTGCGTGCGCACGCACACACACACACACACACACACACACACCACTGAATGCTGCATTGGTGTCAAGGCAGTTGCATAGGCATAATAACTATTAGTGTAGTAGGCCAGTAAAGTTCCAGGGCCAGTATGGTATATGTAGTAGGCTGAAGAAGTTCCTGTTTCAGAAGTTGTCTGTTTCATAGCAGTTTTCAATACTGATTCTCATCTTATTTTAACAGATATCAAATGCGCAAGGAAAAAGGGTTGCTAAAGGCAGCAGCAGACCTGACACCCAGACAGCTGCAGAAACAAAGACAAAAATGGCGAAAATATTCTAACAGATGTAACAAAAAGAATAGAGCCCTCCAAAACATTATTAATGAAACCCCACCCTCAGATGATCCGGATGAAGTAAACAGCATCAACATTAACATTAACCCCCAACCCCAACCATCCTATAGGGTCCTCCAACCAATATATAAAAAATGTGTTTTGTTGTTTCATATTTCTAATTAAAAATGTGTTACGGTAATGAATTTATTTCCTCACAGTGTCTCTAAAAATGTCAGAAAATACTTCAAAAATGTGCACACGGATTATAATTTCAAATTGAATAGTGAAATTAGATCCTATTTGATATAAAGGGGAAAAAATATGTGTATGCAGTAGTTGTTGATTTTTGCTATGAGTTGTACCATGTTCATGAGAATCACCCTGTGGGATATCGCCGGTCTTTGCTGTGGATTCTATGGTCTAAGTCATCTGACATCCACGCGCAGAATTTGAGGGTGGCGGAGTAAATAATCTGTTGGCTGATCGTGGCGTTCTTCTCCCGGAAAAAAAGTGATTGTAAACGTTTTCTTTTTCTTTTCCCGTTGTCCCTTTTAGCTACATTGTTAATGACGGGTGTGTGAACTGGCTGTTTATTCAGGATGCGAAACGGTTTGATAGCGGTAGCAAAAGCCTTAGGCTACCACTTTAACGGTGCACTTTGCCTACTTTATCTACTCATGCAAGTCATATTTTAAGCTATTAGGTGACACTTGAAATGGTGACTGAATGAATGTTAAAACAATGTGTTTATTGTGGTTAGCGTGCTACGTGTATTGTTTACAGTACGCGTGTACGGTAGCCTATTGCTATGCCCATATTGGTTGTTCATTAGATGTTGATTATCTGTGGCCATAGCAGCTGTCACATTGCATCCAGGCTGTACATTCTACTGTAAAAGCAGTTTAAAAAAAAAAAAACGGTACAGAACTGCATTTAATATTCAAACACGAGCACAGTGACACGGTCGCGGTCTGACTTGGGTCGCATAAGTGCGAATCTACCATGATCAATATGCCACCTAGTATTAATTGTGAATGACATGTAAAACGAATGATATAAAATTGAAAATGCATGAATAAACTGTCAATATGTATAATGTGTCAATATGACTCCAACAAATATGATGACCAAAATTGTAGCTAAAATGACATTTGTAATAAAATCCTCGTAGTTTAATTGAAAGGATGCACACCAGCAGCAAGGCACTTAAGGTAAGGCAAACTTAAGACTGAAGTGTGCGTGTGTGAAATATAAAGTTTGTTTCCTTTGTTTCTCTTTGTAGGATCAATTCAATCAGGCCTTGAAGGATGCTGGTGGCAAGCTGGTTGTGGTGGACTTCACCGCTACATGGTGCCCTCCCTGTCAGAAAATCGGTCCGAAATTTAAAGTGAGTGTTTTCTTCAGAATGTTGTTCCACCTAGCAGTACTACAGGAAATGCATTGACCAACATGCACGGGGCAGTTTGTGTAGCAGTACGATGGACTGAGCTCAATGATATGTGGAGAAACGCTGACCTTCCTTTTGATCACCTGCCTCCCTTTTTACAGAGTCATTCGGAGAACCCAGAGTTCAGCAGTGTTGTGTTTCTGAAGGTGGATGTGGATGAAGCTTCGGTAAGGGCAAATCGTATTAGTTTGCCTTGATTTAGCTCTGTAGTCCATAATTGAATATTTGTGATCAAACAATTTACATGTGTTCATTCTGAACTTGTATTTATGGGCATTTGTTTTAGGTACATTGAACCTTTTATACATAGCAGGACAGCATAATGTTTTGGACAAATTGCTTCACAGGTGTTTCTGAATAGTCGTGCATTTTCAATTGTTTCCTTACTGCAGGTATAAGGGCACATGATTTCCTTTGGAGTCTATTATTGGCTAATGGCAACATGGGGACCAGAGTTGAGCAAGTCAGGGAAGCCATTATAAGTCCTAGACACAAGAAAAAAAGCATTTGGCTTTCCATTTTGGTGTCCAGAGTTGTGTGCTTACCTGGTCTAAATGGGAGGAAAATGTAGGCCAGAACCTCGCCAAGAGATGATGCTTTTCCCTGCTGTGTCCTGCCCTTGTACACAATGAAAGTGCTTTCAGCACATATTCATATGTGACTTCTCAATGAACTACGAATGTACTTATCCAAAAAAGAAATGAGATGAACCCAGTTCCCTCTTTGATTCTGTGCTTTGGAACAATCAGTATTGTCTTATGAGGGGTAATTTTATGCATTTTATTGTGTGGGGTTCGGTAAACTGATGCACGCAGAGGTTGTTATTGGTTGTTTTATTGGGTCATTTGTGGTGTTTCTGCCCTCCTTCTGCAGGACGTTTCAGGAAAATGCGAGATCAAGTGCATGCCAACATTCCAGTTCTACAAAAATGGGAAAAAGGTACAATTAGCACCCAGTCAGCTGAACACCTTTTATGTAATGTTTAATCGGGAAATGATGATTATATTACTTTTATTTTGGCCATCTGTCTCTCTCTCATTCTGTTTCAATAGTTTTGAAGTAGCCGTCTGAATCAGTTTCTCGATTCAGCAAAGACCAGTACTGTCTCCTGCTGTGTAACATATAATGTGTGTACACTGGTTCCTTTTCATATGTATGCTTTCATTGATGTTTATGCAATGCATAGTCCTTTTTTGTTGACTTTTGTTAAGCCTAATTTCTTCTAAATTCACTCATCCTACATTTCTGTCCCAGATTGATGAATTTTCCGGGGCAGATGAAGAGCAACTGTTGCAGAAACTGCGTGAACATAAATGAGTCTTCCCTTCCGACCTCCAGCTAATATTCCAAAGTTACTTCTGAATGAAATTCCATTTTGTATACAATACACCTTGTGTACCTTTCAGAACAATAAATTAAATGAATGAAATAAATTACGTCTTTATTTCTTTCAAGGAACTACTTTTTATACTCTTGAATTGAAGCCTGTGATATTTTCAGTTTGGCTCAAAATGGCTGCTCCTTCCTGAGAATGTTTGTCTCTTCACCCAGGGTTTAGCATGAGGAAGCAACAAATGTTTCACTGGATAAATATGCAGAGCACACAAGGATGCTTTGAAAGTAACCTGTTGAAAATGGCAAACTTTGCTAAAGGAAGCATTGGGCCTTATATTCCCAAAGCTTTTCCTTTGAAAAAATGTAGAGGTACATTTTCTAATTGTTTTATTGTTTTAAAAGCTTTTTTTAAAAGGGTCTTTATATATCATTATCAATACTCATAAATTACTTTTTTCAATAAAGAAATTGAGAACGCACAATCCAAACATCATTATTATTGAAAAGTCTTTACAACATTA
The DNA here is from genome assembly GCF_963514075.1 of Conger conger. Classification (NCBI taxonomy): domain Eukaryota; kingdom Metazoa; phylum Chordata; class Actinopteri; order Anguilliformes; family Congridae; genus Conger; species Conger conger. The sequence continues at coordinate 58,765,305 of NC_083767.1, read as the reverse complement.
TTGTAAAGTGGCAAAAACAAAACTAAAAACCGGGTCTTAAAAGTAGACAAAGCTAAAACTGAGACTGAAATCAAAGGCTAGGGGAAAAATAAAGGTTATTGAGATAGCATGGTGGTTAATCTAGTTAAAATCAGTATCATATTAAATATTATTACATTAATATAATTGTGAGGTCTGTAACTACTTTTAAAATGGCTTTGCATATATAATAAAGCATTCTAAGAGAAACATCTTCTGCATATGCCTTTAAACTTGTTTCCAAAGACATAGATTGTAAGAAAATTTCAATTTGAAAAATAAAAGCTTAATGCTGAAATGGTCATTTGAAAAGTTTGTACGCACAGCTAAACAATCAACCCCTTTATCAAGGGTGCCAATAATTCTGCAGCCCACTGTATATATCAATATTATGGCAGTGATTCAAAAATTGTGCCGATTTGTGTTTTATGCTTTAATAAAAATGTGAATAGTTTACACATATACATTGGACAATCACATCATAATTTTACACATAATACAAGTAAAAGTATATAGCAGCATATAATTAATACTGTTGATTTTCTATATGAAAAAATACAGCTTTATTTTACAAAAAAAAAAAGTCTTTTAAAAAAATCATGGTTTACAATGATTCTCATGTTCCGTATCTAGTTCAGCAAGAATACCGTGCTATTCTGAAGAACACCTCACGTGGAGTTGCGTTTCAGTTTTAAAAGTGAAAATATCCTGATTTTCTTTTCCTAAAAGAGAAGAACAGAAATGACATACATTTTTGATTTAGCAGTTGCTCTGCTTTTGAAATGCTTAATGTGAATGTATTGCAATGTCCAAATTACCACAAAATCTAAATACAAAGTACCACCAAATCCATATTTGGTTTTTCAGGTTTTAACTGACAGGTGACAGGTTTCGGCAGCACACTGATAAGAACAATAGAGTCTCACAAAATGGCTGCCGGCCAAAGCACTTCTGGGAACTCCAGCCTCTGACGGGAAAACTCCAGTTAAAATGAATCTGTTTCACTGCTGACAACAAAACAAACCTCGACCTCGAGGCCATAGTATTGGACGGTTAGTTTTCCAAGAATCTTTTTCTTTTCTTTTTTTTTTATCATTGTGTCACATGACACACTGAAACGGCTGTGAAACAGAACAGGGAAGCCATTCCCTTCCCTTACAACCTTCAGTTCCCTTTTCCACTCACTCAAAGAGAGACAGCTGGCACTGAAATCGATACATCTGGCTACCGCGGGGACAGCACACATGCTACCATCTCACACTATCCAGCTCGCATAGACTGCTTTGGGAAAGAGTGCAGTGCAGCATGCGTATGAGTGGGGGAAAAGGTAAATGGTAAATGGTTGGAATTTATATAGCGCCTTTATCCAAAGCGCTGTACAATTGATGCTTCTCATTCACCCATTCACACACACACTCACACACACACCAACGGCGATTGGCAGCCATGCTCAGGGACACTTCGACACTTTGACACTTGGAAAAAGGTTTACCGTTTGTGTGGGCGTGAGTCAGTGCGAGTGAAGACGCGCGTGTGCGCGTGTGTGGATGAAGATGCGTGTGTGCGTGTGTGGATGAAGATGCGTGTGTGCGTGTGTGGATGAAGATGCGTGTGTGCGTGTGTGGATGAAGACGCGTGTGTGCGTGTGTGGATGAAGATGCGTGTGTGCGTGTGCGGATGAAGACGCGTGTGTGGATGAAGACGCGTGTGTGCGTGTGTGGATGAAGACGCGTGTGTGCGTGTGCGGATCAGCAGCTCAGCGAGTCACCTGGAGCAGTTGTGTCCAGTCCATCCCTGACTGCAGTGGCATCGGTTCGGCCTGATGCATCTCCCACCATTCAGACAAGGCGAGGGACACACCGCTAGAGACAACACCAGCAACATTATTACAGTACATTACATCACATGTCATTTGATGGCCTCTCTGCGTGGAGTTTGGCATGTTCTCCCCGTGTTGGTGTGGGTTTCCTCCGGGGTACTCTGGTTTCCTCCCACAGTCCAAAGACATGCATGTTAGGCTGATTGGAGAGTCTAAATTGCCTGTAGGTATAGGTGTGTGAGTGAATGGTGTGTGTGCCCTGTGATGGACTGGTGACCTGCCCAGGGTGTGTTCCTGCCTTTCGCCCAATGTATGCTGGGATAGGCTCCAGCCCCCCTGCGGCCCTGTTCAGGATAAGTGGGTTCAGATGATGGATGGATGGATGGATTCTGCCTTCTCTTTTTCCCACACACCCAGGCACATGTCTCCTAACCTCATCCTCATGGAGATCTAGTGTCTTCTCCTCATCCCTCTCCTTCTCCTCTTTTGAATTTCATGCGGTTTCTGTTACTTTGCCGTGCAAACAGTTTATTATTGTTGTTTATCGCCCCCCCGGGTCCTCTGGGGAACTTCTTGGATGAGATGGACATCCTCCTCAGCTCCTCACCAGTCAATGACACCCCCCTGATCCTCCTGGGTGACTTCAACCTCAACTCAGGTTCCACCCAGTCTACCTTTCTCTCCCTCCTCTCTTCTTTTGACCATACCCTCACTCTTTCCCCTCCCACCCACAAAGCAGGCAACCTTCTTGACCTCATCTTCACAAGGAGCTGCACAACAACCAACCTCTCTGTAACACCACTCCATATATCTGACCACTCCTTCATCTCTTTTTCTCTTCCACTCTCCTCTAACACCCATCCATCTCTCCCACCATCCACTGTCACCTGTCGGCGGAACCTACGCCACCTGTCTTCCTCCACCCTCTCATCTACAATCCTCTCCTCCCTACCATCTGCGGAGTCTTTCTCTCGACTGTCTCCCGACGATGCGGCTACAACTCTCATGTCCTCCCTCTCATCTTCCTTTGACTCTTTGTGTCCCCTCACCACCAAACTAGCTTGGGCCTCCCCCCCCAGTCCTTGGCTTTCTGATGCTCTACGAGCTGTCCGAACCGAACTGCGGGCAGCGGAGAGAAAATGGAAAAGGTCCTGTCTCCCCAGTGATATGGCTTCCTTCCATGCCCTCTTATCATCTTTCCATTCCTCTGTCTCTCTAGCTAAATCTTCCTTCTTTCACTCGAAAATTAACGCGGCCGCCTCTAATCCCCGCAAACTGTTTTCAACTTTCTCCTCTCTTCTGGCCCCCCCCCCCCCCCCCCACCCCCCTCATCACTCACACCTGCTGACTTTGTCTCCTTCTTTGAAAAGAAGGTCGATGCTATTCGCAATTCCTTCTCCCAACCCTCCACCCCTGCTGACCCTCCTAAACTCCCTAACCTCCTTTTCTCCCTTCTCTGACGCCGACACACTGAAACTCCTTACATCCCACCGCCCGACCACCTGTCTTCTTGACCCCATCCCCTCTCCCCTCCTACAATCTATATCTGATGACATTCTCCCTTTTCTCTCCTCTCTAATCAACACCTCCCTCTCTTCCGGCACCATGCCCTCTTCCCTGCAGGCAACACAACAATCTAACACAATAAAGTTTGCAAAAGGTCTGACTAATTTCTGAAGCCACTGTAAATACACTGATCCATTTTGAAATGAAGGCCAGTGATAAAATTGCTGGTAATACCTTCATGATTACTGAAGCGAAATGTGTTTAATGTGTTATGCAGAGTTAACGCAGCACCTGGGGCCGTTACCGTGACCACACACTGCTAGCATTGCTGTTTGGAAAAGTGAGTGTGTAGCCACAGCAACAGGATGTAGCAATGTGAAACCAGCCCTCAAGTCCACAGCTAGTCTCAAATACTGCTTCCTCTCTGCATTTGACTGATATTCTGCTTTAAAAAAAGATACAACCATTCCACTGCCACAATAACCAAATGCTTTGAGTTTTGTACCATTGTGAATTTGTATAAAAGAGAAGCAAGCAGACCGTTGGGGTAAATATTTGCTTGAGGTAGACAAGACAAGACAATATTATAAATATTTCTCCTTTCTGCATCTCTTGATGCAAACCAATCCCCGTCAATTTTCTGTTACCTCCAGAATATTTAACGCAGAGGGAACACAGTCTCACGGTGGTGTTCATGCTGAAAAAATAGCCTCATTAGTCATCAGGACATTTATTTACACAGACTTCATTTCAGAGCTGTGAGAGGAGCGCGCTGAAGGGCACGCCGCTGTCGTGTCATGATCTCAGCTCCCTCTTGCGTCACGGGGCTGAGCATCCCCCCTCTCTTAGGGGAGAGCAGGTTGCTACAGTGACTGGTGTGTGACTGGTGTGACTGGTGTGACTGGGCGTGAGGCGTATTTACCGCTGTGACATCGCGTTCCCATCCAGCCCGCGGGACACTCGCACTGGTACGGAGCCACGCAGCGACCCCCGTTCAGGCAGGGCAGAATGCAGATGGCTGGAATCAACACGAGGAACTCAGAGAGCGCTAACGCAGCGGCTAATGTTCAGTAATGTTCAGTAGCATTGGCTCAAGTGCAAGGGAATACGCCGTGTCATCCTCGGCTGGCGTCGTTCCCAGCGAGGGTAATGCAACACCGCTCATTCGCAGAAGTACTAAAGCACTTAACCCTTTAAGGCAGGGGTGTCCAATCTCATCCAGAAAGGGCCGGTGTGTGTGCAGGTTGCTGTTTTAGCACAGGACTAAGACAGCTGATTCTACTCATCAAGGTTACTTGATTAAAGACCACGATTAGTTCATTAGTATAATCAGGTGTGTTACTGCTGGGTTAAAACAAAAACCTGCACCCACGCCGGCCCTTTTAGGATAAGATTGGACACCACTGCTTTAAGGTGTAAGGTCGCACGATCACACTCTGACTAATTTTGGAAATGTATAGAAAGATCACAATTTTTACATTTAGAGCAATAGCGGATCTGATCCTTAGGAATGCAAATCCGGTAGCCTATATTATACTGTTAGCATGTTATACAATAAGTGACAATAAAATAAGTTCTCAGCCCTAATGGAACCAAAGGTTGTTATGGGGAACAGAGGAAATAACACTACAAATCTTGGTTTTCCCCTACTCTTGACGCTGCACGGAAATCTTGACTGTGGATGCTAGTTGTTGAGAAATCTTGGCTGACGGTCACTCGTGAGAGCATTGTGAGAGGCTCAGGATGAAGTTTGTGACAGCATATACAATTATCATGCTTAAAGTACGTCTTCATATTCCCTTTTATCATTACAAAAGTTTAAAAACGATTCCTCACCTGTTTTTCAGCCTTCATATGCACAGTACAAATTTAAGTTTATTTTTTTAATAAGAAATTGAATATTTTGATTTATTCCTATAAATTTTGTTTTAGCATCACACTTGGCAGCGGCTGAGGAATAAATAATGAAACAGCAGTGAATTAAGTGGCTGGTGCCTCTTGCATTGGATTACACAGCCGCGGGTGCGTGCCTTCAAGCCTGAGAGACACAACACTGTCATTCCCTGCTTCTTAGATTTCAGTCTTTCAGCAATTTAGCAGATGCTTTCACACAGATTTTTTTTTTTACATACACTTCATTTTCACTGCTGGATATTTTTACCAAAGGAATTAGGCGGAGTACCCCAATGAAGGGTACAGCAACAGAACCTGGCTGGGTATCAAACACACAAGCTCTGTGCTGCAAGTCCAGTCAGGTTTTTACGGCCTTTTAAGTCCTTCCAGACCAGAGACTATTTCCTGCCTAAAGGCCCATCCCAGGGGTGCACAACTGGGGTCCTGGAGGGCCGGTCTGTGTGCTGGTGTTCCTTCCAACCAGTTACCTTAGTTTTCTGACAGCTCTATACTGTAAACTATGCTGGCTCATCCCTGTACATTAACCTTTAGGATGCATTTGCAGTCTGTGGCTATAGCTGGTGCTTTTACAAATGTCAGATCACGATTTGATTGAGCTCATGAATAAATTATGAACAGAGGTTGGCAACACATCCTGAAATGGATCGGCCCTTGCTGTCCGCCCCTGGCCTATAACTATAACAACAATGATAAATATTTTCTTTTAAAAACTCAAGTGGATGGTGGACGACAGTGACAAAAGTTTTTCGTTTTTTTTTTTTTTTTTTTACACTTACAGCCAATCAAAATCCTCGCTCAGATTTACAGGGCGTCAAGTGCAAAATGGCAGATGACTTGAGCCGGGAGACTATTTACAGAACGCTATCGTTCAGCGGTGTGGAAGCTCACGTCGTCGTCGTGACAAGTTATAGTTGTAGTTATTGTTAGTTATATTTCTCAGCGTAGATGGGCCTTTCGTGACCTCCGGTCAGTAATCCAGAGACACGGGGCAGCACACAGCCGACCGCACACCTGCCCCAGGCACTTACGTTCCTCACACAGACGGCCCATCCATCCCTCGGGACAGGAGCAGGTGTTGGGCTTCAGGCAAGCCCCTCCGTTCTGACACTGGAGCCAGCACAGCGCTGGAACAAGCAGAGAGACAACAGGAAGCAGATGCTTGGTGAGCTCGTCATCAGGCAGGTCAAAACAAGACCCGCAGACCCAGAGTTTGTGGAGTAGGAGCGGGAGGGGGGGGATCCCAACCATCCCCCACCCCCCCCCCACCCCCCCATCTGAAGGGCTGTAAGAAAAGGCTTTGTGAACAGGAACATCGTTTGGAGCATACAAAAAACAAGTCAGCGCAAATAGAATCTACCAACACGTTTCAAAGAATTTAGCCCTTAGGTGTAACACCGTACTGTGTAAGGTCACAAGTATGTTAATACCATGTGCTAAACTGAACTATCTAATGAACCAATCAGTAGGGATTGGTTCATCACCGTTATAATGTTTATTTGTGAGCACTCTAAATAAACCTACACGTCATAGGGTAAAAGAAAGCAATGAAAATAATAATTGTAGAACGCAATACATTACTAGCATTAAAGGAACATGCTGCACATATCAAAGAGTTATGGTTTCTTCAATAATACAGAAAAAAGAAGCAAAGGGAGAAACATGCTTCAATCATGCCTGGCCAAGCCACAGCATGCCTGGCTATCAGGTATAGCAAAGCTCCACAGCAGATGAAAGCAGACACTTCTCAGATGAGCAGACAGAGCAGATCCATTCAGACAGAGCAGATCCATTCAGACAGAGCAGATCCACCCTAGCAGTGTGGTGGCGGGGCCCCATCTCTGTTTGCCGGAGTCTGTGTTCTCTCTCCCTCTCAGGTCTTTAGGACATCATTCAGAACACAGCGCCAGGAAGTATCTTTTATTGGACATGAAATTTTTGTGTGCATTTAAAAGCACGGCCAGTGTCGAACCATGCTCAGCGGCATGTAGCCGAATCACCTGGAGTTCTGGGGCACCTATAAGCCACTCAGAGGGGGCCAGCGACAGGAGAACAGACTCGGAGCTTCCCTTTAAGGCGCACGGCTCTAAACAACGGAAAGGACCCTTAAAAAAACCCAAAAAAAACACAGACCCACAGCCACCAGACGACAGACGGCCAACTGCTTTCAGGAAAGCACCTCAGCAGTGTCACCGCGCTTCACAGGAGACGCGGAACGCTGAGCATTAGGGGGGGGGGGGGGGGGGGGGAAGAGAGGAAGGAGGAGGCCCAAGGGTGGCCGTGTGGTCAGGCAGAGGCAGAAGTGGGGCAGGGTCAATCTCTCTCTCTCTCTCTACCTTTGCAGGTGGGAGGCGGCGTCCAGGTGCCGTTCTCCAGGCAAACGCTCCTGCTGGAGCCGACCATGCCGTACCCTCCGAAGCAGGAGTACACGGCCGTGTCTCCGAACTGGAAGACCGCCCCGCGCACCACGCCGTTGGCTACGTGGAGCGGGGGACCGCAGGCAACCCCTACGCATAACCAGCGGAGAGGCCGTCCCGTTAAAAGCCAGACCAGCCCCCCCCTCAGCATGGGGCCCTCAGTGCGGGGCCAGAGCCCTAACAGTGCATTTCAGCTTGCGCATGCATGCAGGCCAGTATTTACATTACATTACATTACATTACATTCTTGGCATTGGGCAGACGTACAGTTGATTAGACTAAGCAGGAGACAGTCCTCCCCTGGAGCAATGCAGGGTTAAGGGCCTTGCTCAAGGGCCCAACGGCTGTGCGGATCTTATCGTGGCTAGACCGGGGATTGAACCACCGACCTTGTGTGTCCCAGTCATTTACCTTAACCACTATGCTACAGGCCACCCCATTTACCACACAATGTCTCCTGAAGCTGAGGATAATTTATCCTTGTCCATTTTTTAACAGAGCAACAGTGTGTATGAGTTAACAGGATTCAAATGCCAGAAATGTGTTTAAATCCAAGAGGAGGGTGACTAACTCACTAATGTTTCCTTCCTGCCGCCTTCAGTTTTGCTTCTTAAAATTACATTATATTTATTTTCTGAAATTATTTTTGATTTGCTTAACTATTCTTTCTGGTTTGTCACTTGTGTTGTATGCACTAGAGGGTTTTTTTTTTGGCTCCAAACCCAACACAGAAAAACTGAAACCAAAACCAAAACTGTGCAGCCATGCGGAACATTTCAACGCTATTTGCTATTTCAACACACAACATGCAAATTAGTGGGGGATACCAACGACTCATCCACTTGCAGCACACTAATCAGTTTGCCTATGAACAGACAAAGCAGGCCAAACACGTTCAGCAATGTAGCTACAGGGACAGGAAGGCTGGACACAAGCCGCAGAGATAAAGAGCAGCAACTGATAAGCAGCAGCAGGTCACAACCTTTCAGGAAACACTAATAATTCTCACCCTTTGTTGTAACAATGTGACACAGCATTGGGGGGGCATTGTTCAATTCCCCGGGTGGCTTTACAGATGCCTGGATTAAACTCCAAACTTTTACACACAAATTCAACGCAAAGCCAAATCATTTTCTCAACTTCGTGTTCAGGTCCACATGGGAGTAGGAGTAAGAGTATATGAAGTGAACGGAAACTTATGCTTGAAGCCTCAACTGCTTTGGTGAATAGCCAAAGCATAAACTGTGAGCTCCCTTAAAGCCAAATAAACAAATAATGACAAACCATGGCCTTGAATATGTTATGACGTATTAATCTTGCACGTGCCCTTAACCTTTATTACGTTACAACAACAGCTATGGCTATCGTTGCTTTCAAACTCTTGCTCCTCTGACCAAAAGAACAAGAGCTCTATCCTCTACTCTGCCTGTGGCTGAGACAGAATCACTTTCCTGCAGGTTCACAGATGCAATTACATCGCATATTAAATCACCTTGCAGGATCTATTTAAGGAATTCTTAAGTCACTGGTGCTGAATCATTTCCTGGTTGTCTAGAAAACAGCAGAGAGCAAATACCCGCATATGATATCCCGTAAATGTTTGCAAACCGCACAGATACCCGAGGAGTGCTGTTGCTACCTTTTACAGATACATCTCCTTTCTACTCCATGGTCCATGGCAGACCTTGAACCAGAACCGGTCCCCTGCTCCTTCTGTTTTATAATAATATTGAGCAGTAATAAAAGCATTGCTTCACATACTTGTGCACATATTGTTTTTCACGTAGAGGGGTGGCTGAGGCCCAACACCTTTGCACTGAACGTGTGTTTTACACGGCGCGTTTCCTGCCCACCCGATTAATACTGCACGCAGCTAACCTGTTGAGCTGCACTCGGTGTCGTCCATAATGGCCTTGACAGTTATTTCAGACAAAAGCGATTGACAACTGAAGCGAGTGAAATGGTTGACCGCGTGTTTCCACTCTGGGTTCGCGTACCAGTTACCGTCTGACCTGCTTAAGTCACGTAAGCCATGGCAGCTTCCAGATTTGGCAAGCGTGACGAAAGAAGGAAAAAAAATCACTTCACCGCTGCGACTGCCCCCTTTCTCTCTTTCCCTCCCTCTCTCTCCCTCTCTCTGTCTGGCTCCTTCCCCTTTCCATTTCCTGCTCGACTTCACTGAGTAATCAGCACTGATTAACTCCATATGTCTGGGTAAGAGTAAAATTAATGGAATTATTCAGTCATGGTCCTCCTGTGCAGTTCCTTATTCACACATGATTTAGAAAGAGAGGGAATAAGCATTTTTCGGGTTCTGGTCAGGGTGCATTGCAGGGTGCATTGCACCACATCATGTTGGGTCAGAGAATGATAAAAAAATAAAAAAATAAAAATTTTTAACAAACAAACAAACAAACAAACAAACAAACAGCCAGTAACATCGCATTTCTATACTCAGCCCGGGGCCCAAACTCAGAGCCCAGCACTGCTGTATGAGTGAAGTGAAACAGGCCTGTCTGACTGGCACCCATTTCATCAACGTGCGACCTTTGGGATACGACATTACATTACATTAATGGCATTTGGCAGACGCTCTTATCCAGAGCGACGTGCAGTTGATTAGACTAAGCAGGAGGCAATCCTCCCCTGGATCTTATTGTGGATACACCGGGATTAGAACCACCGACCTTGCGGGTCCCAGTCATGTACCTTAACCACTACACTACAGGCTCTCAAGGCTCCACTCACTCTCACAGTCCACGCTGGGGGAGCTCCAGGTCTGGTCGCTTTTGCAGGTGACGGTGGCCACGCCCTGGGTCTGATAGCCCTTCGGACAGGTGACAGACACCTTCTGGCCCACAAAGAACTCCTGCGTTGTGTTGCGCTGCTCCATCAGCCCTGGGGGAGAGGGACAGGGCAGGGCTATAGAGAGAGAGAGAGAGAGAGAGAGAGAGAGAGAGAGAGGGAGAGGGAATGGGAGAGAGAATGGGAGAGGGAGAGAGAGAGATAGAGAGAGGGTCAATGATCTTGTCAGTGAGAGAAATCAACCAGTTGAGCCAATGGAGCCCTTCCATCCAGCCAGGACGGGGCAGTAACATGCGAACAGCCTGGACCCCGGAGGACGGTTCAGTGAGAGACGTACGTGCACAGGCGGGAAACTCAGCGCTCCAGGACCCATTGCTCAAGCAGTGGACGAGCGGTTCCCCTTGGAGAGTGTAGCCCGCGTTGCACTGGAACTCAACGGCGCCCCCGGTGGCCAGACTGTGTTCTCGCATCTTGCCATTGAGTGGTTCTCTGGGGGCCTCACACGCCTGGGCAGCTAGCGGGAGAGAGTGGGAGCAGGCCAAGAAGAAAGAAAGACATTTATCACGGAGAGAATGATACTGCTCATCGATTCACAGGGCATGGGCTTTTACATTGAAATAAATTTCAAGTGGAAATTGTCTTAGAAAGCAAGGCCCTTTTTTTCCCCCCCACAGAGAGATTTTGTATATTCCGGTAGATAAAACGTGTGCACTTTGGGGAAGGGTTCCACGTACCCTCGCACGCGGGCGTCGGCCGGCTCCAGGTTCCGTCGGCCAGACAGGTGAGGTTCCGGGGGCCTAGCAGTCGGAGCGCGGGGCTGCACAGGTAACCGACGGTGCTCCGGTACGTTTCGCCCGTCGCCGTGGCGGTCGCATTCTCCACAGCCGGGGGCGGGCCGCAGGACACAGCTGGAGGGGAGACGTGTGAGACGTGCAGCGGCAGACAGCATGAGCACAGAGGAGGATCTGCGGAGTCATGGGGCGTTACTCACCAGCACACACGGCCTTGGAGCCGGTCCAGGTCTTATCTCCTTGGCAGACCCTTACGGAATCACCCTGTTATGTACACAAATAGGGCTCTCTTTACTTCTTCATGACCAACGGTCACCCACCACACTCACAGCACCTCTACAGGAACTGCAAAGATTTCAGGTACAGTTTCTGGGAAATGATGTCATTATGTAGAAAGCGGGGGCGGGGAATTGCAGGAAGTTACTTGCAACAGGAAACCGATAAAGCTTTTTCCACAGAGATGCCAGCTTAACATCCCAACTGTAGGTCTTGGTACAAGTGCTGTAGGTTCGTCGAGTCAATAATATTAATTGTTCAATACATCTCCAGTCTAAGATGGGCCACTGCTGACCCCTTACGGAAAACGCTTCATCCGAACGTCTTGAGGAAAAATATGTGAGCTAAACACATTGCGAATGAGAGAACAAAACAAAAATGTTGAAAGCACACAGTGAAGTAGCCCGTCTCAACAGCAATATGTGATCCATGTTCTTATTGACACGGACAGCCTGGCTAGTTAGTTAGCCTTTTGTGGGGTAAACGGAGGGGGATAAAAGAAGACACTATATCTGTGACATGCAGCAAATGCCAAAAAAAATAAAACAGACAAGGTAGCAAGTGTAAAAGGAACAGCAGAAGGCTATGAAAAATCATTAGACAATGAACAATGACGAGCATATGGATATATGGAACAATAGCACAAACACATGCAAGACATTAAATTCATAAGGGACAGGACAGCCACACAAACTGCAACTGTACAACCTCTGCACTATGAACACACCCCCAGTACCTGTATCTGGAACCCAGGTAGGCATTTGTAGACGACCGTGTCGCCAAAGTTAAAACGGTCCCCAACAACGTTGCCGTGGTGAAGGGGGAGGGGCTTTCCACAACTGACCGGCACGCAGGAGCCAGAGGAGAGTGGGGGAGACCAGCTGCCGCCAGGCTACACCAACAGGAAAAATGACTAATCATTCATAACATCAAATGGGAGCAGCACTTTTTTTTTTTTATTAAAAAATGTATCCTATTTTTTCTCCCAATTTAGCAGGCAATTGGACCCCGTCTGATTCAATGAGAGCTGGTATTAGATACATCGCCCACACCCCGTCCCTCGGCGGCCAACGGGAGAGCGACACGCCTTCTTCAAGCCGTCTCGCCTCACAAGTCGTGACCGTGATTCCGAGGCGCTCGAGGTGCTTGTTTTGTGCGGCTATCTACTAACCCTGACAAGTCCCTCCCTCTGGAGCAGCGAGCCAATTATTGCTGCTCCACGTGAGCCGGCCAAACTTGGCTTTTGGCAGGACCAAGAATCAAACCCTGGTCCCCAGTGTCGCAACTGCAGCAACCGCAAGTCTGCTGCTTATTAGCCTGTCTTTTTTTTATGCCTATCAAAACAGTTCACATTTCAGGTTGCCCAAACTGCCTCAAATGTAGACGCACTATAATTCATATCATGTGGTGTGGCACAACAGGGCAGAAGGCATCAGCAAGATCACTTTTCCAGTCCAGCAAGGACGACCAAATGAGAACAACAAAGGAGACCAAACAATGACCCCAGAATCGGACTGCAACTGTTAACTAAATCAAGAAGACATACATTTTACATTACATTTTAGTAATTTGGCAGAATAGTTAAAAACTGAATCAAATCAATATTTCTTGTGACCACCCTTTGGCATTAAAAATGCATCACTTCTCTGAGATAGCCAACGCTGTCCTGCAGTTGTATATGACAATCAGCAGGGAGGTTGTTCCAAGCATGTTGGAGAACTTTCCACAGTTCGTCTGCAGACTTTGGTTGGCTCCTTGCTTCTGATCTCAGACAGCCTTGATCAAGTTTTTATGTAAAAAGTAGTCAATTGCTTACAGTAATATGTTACTTTTTAAAATTAAATACAAAAATGTCTCTGTAAAATTTAATCTTTTGGAAAATGAATATTTGGAAATCTCAAATGTGTTCTGTAATACTGACACACACAAAAAATAAACATGTATATAATAAAGTCTAGGGTGCCTAAGACTTCTGCACAGTACTGTATTCAAAGAGAGAGGCTACAGAGATTTCAGCCGAAGGCATGTCAGATGACTCAACTGCCGAAAAAAGCAGTTGTGAAATGCATGGGGTAGACATTGCCCAGGAGGATGTTGTAAACTAATCTGACTGAAACACATGGGAAGGGGGGGGGGGGGGGGGGGGACTTGCCTGGCATTCCGACACAGCGGGCCCCTCCAGATGATAGCCCTCCTCGCAGGACAGCGTGATGGTCCTGCCCGTGGGAGTGACTTCCTCCCCGGTGATGATGACGTCGGTGAGGTTGGCGGGCAGGGCACAGGGCTGCGGCCTGCATCTGATGGCGTGGGGCGACCAGCTGCCGTCGCTAAGGCAACTCAGAGACTCCGCCTCCGTCTCCAGCTCATACCCCTTCAGGCAGCTGCCGGGAGACACGGGGGGACACCAGCCTCATCTCTCGGCGACACAGACATCGCCTTTCTGTCCTAAAACACCTTGCTTGTACTGAAACAACTCTGACGTACGACGTCGGTCTGGGTGATGCTGCGGCGGCTGCCTGTACTGTACAGCCAAAAGACTTTTCCTTTCGGGTTTCATATATCAATATCGACCAGGCATATTTGGTTACGGGCGAAAGAACGAAAGAACCAGCAATTTGCATAACGTTTGCATCCTGTGCGCTCATCTCCTAACACTGTGTCGCGCGGAGTACGCTCTTTCTCCCCTCGCCTTACCTGTACCGCACTTGGCTCCCGAAGGTGAAGACGACGTTCCCGACGATCCGCGCGTCGGGGACGGCCGGCGGGGCCCCGCAGGACACGGGCCGGCACGCGGGCTGGGGCTCGCTCCAGCGGCCGCCGCGGGTGCAGGTGACGTGGGGGTTGCCGACCATCCGGTGCCCCGCCCTGCAGCCGTAGGTGACGGAGTCGCCCGAGGCGGTGCCGGCGCCTTGCAGGACGGCGTTGGCGATGACGGGGGGCGGGGCGGAGCACCTGCCCCGCACGCAGATGGGCACGCCCGGGCTCCAGACTCCGCCCCTCTCGCAGGTGGCCTGGGCGGGGCCCAGCGCTCGGTAGCCCTCGTCGCAGCGGAAGCGCACCCGGTCGCCGCAGGCGTGCTCCCGGCCCAGCACCGCCCCGAACTTCAGCACCGGCTGGGCGCAGGCGCAGGGCCGGCACTCGGGCACCGCGCCCGCCCAGACGCCCCCGGCCGAGCAGCGCAGGAAGGGGTTGCCCACCACCTGGTAGCCCGGGAAGCACAGGTACTCCACCACGTCCCGGAAGCTGAAGCCGCTCCCGTTCAGGAAGCCGTGGCTGATGTCTTGCGGCGGGTCGCAGGAGTCGATGACGCACTCCGGCGGGGCGCCGCTCCAGAGCCCGTCGCCCCCGCACGCCAGCCGGGCGCCGCCGGAGAGGGTGTAGCCCTCCTGGCATTCGTACCGGACCTCGGCGTCGTAGCCGAAGTCCGAGCCCAGGGAGTGTCCGTTGGGAACGGCCGGGGGTCTGCCGCACACCGCGGGCCGGCAGGAGGGGCCGGCGTGGCTCCAGCTCCCGTTGGCCAGGCACAGGCTGCTGGAGGGCCCCTCCAGGACGAAGCCGAGCTTGCAGCTGAACGCGACCCGCTTGTCGAAGGTGTGTTCATCCCCCTCCACCGCCACGCCGGCGGGGACCTCGGGCGGTCCGCAGGACACCGGCTCGCACAGCGGCTTCTCTCCCTCCCACTCTCCGTCGGGGAGGCAGGAGCTGGCGTTCCCGCCCCGCAGGAGGAACCCCTCCCAGCACTGGTAGCGGACGGTGGCGGGGTACAGGAAGGAGTCTCCCAGGACGGAGCCGTTGGCGAGGGCCCCGGGGTCCCCGCAGGACACGGGGCCGCAGAAGGGGGCGCTCTCGCTCCACCGCCTCCCCGAGAGGCACTGGCGCACGGACTGGCCCCGCAGCTCGTAGCCGTCCTCGCAGCCGTACTGCGCCAGGCTGCCCGGCGCGGTGTCCGAAACGAGGACGGAGCCGTGCGCGGGGGCGGGAGGGGGCGGGCAGTCGACGGGCAGGCACAGGGGGGCCGTCCCGTTCCACGCGCCGTCCTCCTGGCAGGACAGCGGGGCGGCGCTGCTCAGCTCGTACCCGGCGTGGCAGCGGTACGCCACCACCGCGCCCTGCGGGAACGTCAGGTCGCCCGGCATGGCCGCGGCGGGGTCCGGCACTTTCACGTAATCCCCGAAGTCGGCGTGGGGGGGCAGGCCGCAGTCGGTGAGCACGCAGGAGGGGATGGGGCTGGACCACCCCTTCTCCTCGCAGGTCAGGTGGTTCTGGCCCGCCAGCTGATACCCAGGGAAGCAGCTGTAGAAGATGGTCACCCCGTACTTGTGGTCCAGGCCTTCCACGAACCCGTACTCGATGGGCCGGGGTGGGGTGCAATAGATCTGGACGCAGGCGGGGGGCTCTCTGTCCCACTCTCCCGAGGCCAGGCAGCTGAGGGTGCCCGGCCCCTCCAGGCGGAAGCCCTGCCGGCAGGAGTAGGTGACCGCGTGGCCGAACTGGAGCTTGTCGTAGGAGGGCGCTCCGTTGGCGATGCTTTTGGGCGAGGGGCACTCGACGGGCTGGCAGGAGGGCACCCCTCCGATCCAGCGGCCGCGGTGGCCGCAGAGCACGGTGGCGTTCCCCCGCAGCCTGTAGCCCGGCCTGCAGCTGTACACGGCCACGCTCAAGTACATCAGGCCCTGCACGTCCACCAGGGCCCGCTCCACCTCCTGGGGCTGCGGGCACTCCACCGCGACGCACTCCGGCACGGGAGCGCTCCAGCGGCCGTCCGCCTGGCACGTGACCGCGCCCGCCGACCGCAGCGTGAACCCGTCCATGCAGGCGTAGGCGACCACGCTCCCGAAGTACGAGGGCGCCGAGGAGGCCTCCCCGAAGGCCACGTCCGGGGGCGTCCCGCAGAACACCTGCTTGCAGACGGGGAAGGTGTCGTTCC
Organism: Conger conger; assembly: GCF_963514075.1. Taxonomy (NCBI): domain Eukaryota; kingdom Metazoa; phylum Chordata; class Actinopteri; order Anguilliformes; family Congridae; genus Conger; species Conger conger. The sequence continues at coordinate 58,748,835 of NC_083767.1, read as the reverse complement.
ACTCCTGGCGGGAGGTGCAGCGGAGGTACTGGGCGCCGTGCAGGACGTAGCCCTCCTCGCAGGAGAGCTGCACTGTCCCGGAATTGGAGTCCTGACTCTGGAGGACCAGGTGGTTCTCCTCCAGCGGGGGTTGGGGGCACTGGACCGGGGTGCACCGGGGGGTCCTGGTGGCGTCCCACTTCCCGTACTTCAGACAGGTCCAGACGGCGTCCCCCGTCAGCTCGTAGCCCTCGTCGCAGACGTACTCCACCTTCTGGCCCACCTGGTATCTGGAGCCCTTGTAGCGTCCGTGCAGAATCGGGGGCGGGGCATCGCAGGTGAGCAGGACGCAGGAGGGCGGGTCGTCGTTGGACCACTGCCGATTGGCCTGACAGACGCGCTCCGGCTTGCCGACCAGGCGGAATCCGGGGTCGCAGGCGTACGTTACTTTGCTGTTGAACACGAGGCTTTTGGTCTGTGTGGCCACAACACACCACACATTTAAATAAATTCCAGCAGAAACAACACCCGAAACTTCAGTTTAAAAAAAAAAACATTTTGATCAATTTCTGTAACATCAATGTTATAAATGATGTGATATTGAAAAAGTTGGATTAACCTCAATAATACTGACACTGAATCTCCGCCAAGGTATGTTTGTGTAGTTAGCATTCTAAAAGTCAGTGATGTTTACTATGTCACGGTTGCCATTCATGTCATTATTTTATTTGATGTTTATTTGAGTAGGGACAATGCATAGCATAGCATCAGTACTGCCAGTTTACACCGGGTTCATGCCACTGATGTTCTGCACACAGAGATTATCGCCATTGCTAGTTTCCAACTCCCGTCCCTAGTTAGGCTCTTAGTTTGACAACATACAGTACTGTGCAAAATTCTTAGGCACCTGTATAGCAGTCTATACAGATATGACTTTCAAAAGTAATTCACTGAAAGGTCCTAAATAAATGTACAATACATTTGACATTACATTTTAGTAATTTGGCAGAATAGTTAAAAACTGAATCAAATCAATATTTTTTGGGACCACCCTTCGGCGTTAAAACTGCATCAGTTCTCTGAGATAGCCAACGCTGTCCTGCAGGTCTGCAAGTCAATCAGCAGGGGGGTTGTTCCAAGCATGTTGCCACAGTTCTTCTGTAGACTTTGGTTGGCTCCTTGCTTCTGATCTCAGACAGCCTTGATCAAGTTTTTATGTAAAAAGTAGTCAATTGCCTACAGTAATATGTTACTTTTTTTTCCAATTAAATACAAAAATGACTCTTTTGGAAAATGAATATTTGGAAATCTCAAATGTGTTCTTTTATACTAACACACACCAAAAATATATATTATATAATATTATATAATATATATATATAATAAAGTCTAGGGTGCCTAAGGCTTCTGCACAGTGCTGTATTTGTACAGTGTCGTTTAACACGGGATTAGCACGACGGCGGCTAGCGGCAGGTGGCAGGCGTGCAGCGTACTGTTACCTTGGCGACGCCGTTCTTCAGGGCGGGCGGGTTCGCGCAGGACACGGGCTGGCAGGAGGGCAGGCTCCCTCCCCACTCCCCGTCGCCCTTGCAGGTCCGCCTCTTCTCGCCCCGGATCAGGAAGCCCGTGTCGCAGCTGTAGGCCACCACCGCCCCGAAGTTGTAGTCGGTCCCGCTCACGTACCCGCGCTCGATGCCCGCGGGCTTGGCGCAGCGCACGGGCACGCAGCCCACGTCGAAGGGCGACGGCACCCACGCCCCGCCCATGGCGCAGCGCAGCGTCGCCGTGGTGTTGAGCGTGAAGCCCTCCTCGCACTTGTAGCTCACCTCCGTGCTGCTGGCGTACTTGGGCTTGTTGACCGAGGAGTCCAGGATGGCGTGGGGCAGGTCCGGCGGCCGCCGGCAGAAGTTGGCGATGCAGCGCGGCGTCTCCTGGCCCTCCGGCGGCACCCAGACGCCGCGGGCGTCGCAGAGCACCTTGGAGTTGTTGGCGGCGACGTAGCCGTCGGAGCAGAAGTAGATGGCGGTGTCGCCGAAGAGCAGGTGGCTGGCCTCCGGGAAGGCGTGGGTGATGGGCGGCGGTGGGCCACAGCTCCGGGGCGCACACTGGGCCGAGCTCTCGCTCCACCTGCCAGTCGGGAGGCACTCCCGCGTCTCCGGACCGAGCAGGATGTACCTGCAGCCAGAGGACCCAACAGCGCATCAGAGTCTCATCACCTCTGAGCGTCTGGGAATCTAATACCACATTACATGTCATTTTGGCTGATGCTTTTTTCCCAAAGCGACTTACAGTTGATGAGGCTAAGCAGGAGACTTACCTCCCCTGGAGCAATGCATTACATTACATTACATTATTGGCATTTGGCAGACGCTCTTATCCAGAGCGATGTACAGTTGATTAGACTAAGCAGGAGACAATCCTCCCCTGGAGCAATGCAGGGTTAAGGGCCTTGCTCAAGGGCCCAACGGCTGTGCTACACCGGGATTAGAACCACCGACCTTGCCTGTCCCAGTCATTTACTTTAACCACTACGCTACATGCACGGTTAAGGGCCTTGCTCAAGGGTCCAAGGGCTGTGCGGATCTTATTGTGGCTACACCGGGGATTGACCGGCGACCGTACAGATCCCAGTCATGTACCCTAACCACCAGACTCTACACTGTACACGTATACTATTATTTTGTGTACATAAGGCGGCTTTAGTATGCCAGTAAAACGTAAGATGGATACTCAAACACATTACATCAACATAGAAGGCCGACACTTTAAACAAAGTGCATCATTGATGACGGCAGCCAGTTCATGTGACCTTGTGTCATGAAGACAGAAAGAAAACACCGTAACTGATTTAATGAGCCAGTTTCACTGTACTGCCCGTGTGTACTTAGACATGCTTGGCTTAATCTTTGAGACAAGTATCTGCTACTGGCGGGAAGATGTAAGATAGTATGCGATTTCAGAAGCAGCCTTGGTATATGTATATCAGACGGCCATATGTAACCTATGTTATCAATGGCCGAATGTATATGTAACATAACCATAAGGACATAACTGCCCTGTGGGGGCACCTGAAGCTGTATTAAATTGAACTGCAAAAGCAACGGAGAAGAGATGGTAAACGGCAATGGTGTGTGATTTAATAATTTTTTTACAGCCATATCTCACATCCTTTTCTGTATATGATCATGGATGAGTTTTTCATGTAAAATACCTGTCATAAATAGGAAATGCTGTGCAAATGACTTTGTGAGTTTGGTAATGCATTCCTTTTCTGATGGATGTATGCCTTTTATTGTTATTATGCGCAATAGAATGCAGTGGCTTCAGAAAGTATTCAGACCCCCTTCACTTTTTGCACACTATACTGTGTTGTAGATTTAAAATGGATAAAATTGTAATTTTTGCCCATCAATCTACACTCAATAACAAAGTGAAAATATGTTTTTATAAAACTGAAATCTTTGCAAAAAGTGAAGGGGTCTGAATACTTTCTGAGGTCACTGTAATTATGGTGTTGATGTTGTAGAGGGTGGAGGAATCAAGTAAGCTTACCGCTGTGCCTAAGGGGAGTGGACGGACAGCAGGTAGCCAGTGCCTGACTGCAGTTTTGTGCTGTATCATGCTGTCTACTGATGTGTCTTTTTGTTTCTATACCTGTTTTTTACACTTCTGGGGTTTGTTTTTGGTACTTTGTCCTGGTGTTCAATAAACACCTTTCACTAAAAGTGCTATTCGCGGCAGTACCAGTACCGTAAGGATCAGTTAACCCACGCACCCCCGCCCGTGGCAAGGGCGTGGCGGTCCCATTCAGGCCGAACAAAAACAGAAGGCAATGTGAGCGAGGACAGCCGTTTTTTTCCCCCCCCTGAAGAACCAGTCGGGCGAGTTTGCGCCAGGAAAGCAGAAGGGCTCAGTTACCCTTCTTTGCAGGTGTAGTGCACCTGACTCCCCAGGGTGTGGTTGAGTCCCACAGTGGTGGCGTCCTTCAGGGCCGGGGGGTCTCCGCAGTCCACCGTCACGCACGAAGGGGCGGGGCTGGCCCACCGTCCCGACGCCTCACAGACGACCTCCGCGGGACCCTGCAGTCTTAAAGCCAGCATCTCGTTACGCACGAAACCGTCAACAAGCATAGTAAAAAAATAAAAATAAAAAATAAAAAACCAGCAGTTTGGCTGATCACACGTCCAGCACCTGCACTTTAATTATGACTTCTAGGTTTAGTTTTGCGTCAATGTACACCAAATTGGTCTTTGTGGAAGATTATTTGGACACATGTACTACTTGCAGATGATCAAAGCAGTCCAGAGCAGTCTGCAGTTGATTAGACTAAGCAGGAGACAATCCTCCCCTGGAGCAATGCAGGGTTTAAGGGCCTTGTTCAAGGGCCCAACGGCTGTGCAGATCTTATTGTGGCTAGGCATGTACCTTAACCGCTACGCTACAGGCCGCCCCAGAACGAAGTCTAAATGCAATCTACAAAACAAAAACAATCCACTCTACACCCCCCCCCCCCCCCCCTTTCAGGTTTTAGAGACTACTACACGAGCGAGACTGATCTTACCTGTAACCCTCTGTGCAGTTGTAGGTGGCTGTAGACAGGAAGGTCCGTCCGGTGAGGGTGACGTTTGCGTTCTGGACCGCCGGGGGCTCCCCGCAGGCAACAGGCTCACAGACAGGGGGCGCTCTGCTCCACCTCAGGCTGGCCAGGCACCGCACCTCGACTGGGCCCTTCAGCACAAAGCCCTTCTTGCAGCTGGAGGTGGAGCGAGGGTCATCGATTCAAGACACGGGGAGGATATCAGGTTCGTCCCGTTTGGCTGTTTCTCTATATTTATCACCACGAGAATGAAGCATCGGGGAAGTTCTCTTCCTCTGTTGTTGCCCATTACTTGATTATGTTATTCTCGGAAACGAGACCGGCAGCCTTTTGATATCATCTATCATTGAATGGCCCGCTCTTACTTGCTTGGTTTGCATTATACTGATTAATTATACGGCCTATAATTAATGGGACAATTAGCATAATTTTGTTGTTGTTGGCTTGCAATTCAGGTATGTAGGTCAGCATGTGGAGTGGGAAATAAGGGGCAGATATGTGTGTATATATATATATATATATATATATATATATATATATATATATATATATATATATATATATATATATAGGACGTCTGCTAAGATATCTTGTGGTCTGATTCAGTATAAATGAAAACAATGTGTAAGGTTATTTGGGTTATTCTATTTATTAATTTCGGGCGACATGGCTCAGGCAGTAAGAGCAGTCGTCTCATTGGCTCAGGCAGTAAGAGCACTCGTCTGGTAGTCGGAGGGTTGCCGGTTTGATCCCCTGCCCGGGCTGTGTCGAAGTGTCCCTGAGCAAGACACCTAACCCCTAAATGCTCCTGACGAGCTGGTGGTGCCTTGTATGGCAGCCAATCGCCGTCGGTGTGTGAGTGTGTGTATGAATGAGAAGCATCAACTGTACAGCGCTTTGGCGCTATATAAATGCCAGCCATTTACCATTTATCTTTTCTTGGGATTTTGGGACACACACTTTTTTTTTTAAATGTCTGACCGTGATACCTGTAAGTCACCTTGCTTCCGAAAGTGAAATTCCTCCCCGTCATGATTCCGTTTTCCGGGACTTTGGCCCTGCCACAGGATAAGGCTGAGGGCGAGACAGACAGACAGACAGACAGAGACAGACATACAGACAGACAGAAGAAACAAATTCAGAAAGCACCAATTCTGGAAAAAAGGGCAATGCAAGGAAACCAAGGCAACCAAAGTTGCCTATGTAATTACTCTAAACAGTGTCAAAGGGTCACTGCCCTGTTTGTAGACCAAACCCGTGTAAAAACACACCTGTGCTTACGGAGGGCAGTATATGAGATCAGTCGTTTCACGGGGGGCATGGACTATGGGCATGAGCACTATTTTACCTCTGCAGTATGGGAAAGGAAGATCCCAGGTTCCTGACTCCAAACACGTGATGTGGGTCGAGCCAATCAGTTCGTAGCCCTCCTCACAGGTGAAGACTACCTCACTTCCCATCATGAAGATGCTGCCATCCCGATGGCCAAATTCGGGAAAACCGGGGTCCTTGCATTTCACTGGTTCTGATCCAAAAGAGAACGCGTGAAAAGCACAGATCTGTTCAATCCGATAAACAATGCTGACCCCTAGGTTGTTTTTCTCCAACCATCAACAAAGGGCGTGGCACGGTGAGGGGGATAGCGGAACTGACCACCCAGGTCCCCAAAGCAGGGGAAGGGGGAGGAGGTAACAAAAAAAGGGCTGGATTAAAAAGTTTGCTTTGGTCTGCAATTTTTAGGAGGCCCATAAAAACTGCATATGCTCAGGGCCCAGAATTTGCAAGGGCCCAGAATCATTACAGAAGTATAAAGGCTGTGCTTTGATAGTGGATGGAAACCCATCCATACAAGCATTATCACAACAGTCCAAACTAAATTCAGCTACCTTGGTTTTTCCTGGTTTATTGGCCTTACAGGTAGGTGGTGGCTTTGAGTGACACCGACTGTGGTCAGCTGGCTTTACTATTTTTAGGCACATGCACATTGAGAAATGTTAATTATTTCTAGGCTACACCAGATACAAACCGAAAGTTGGTGTGTCACAATTGACCTTTCTCCTAAATATAGAGTTTTACTACTGGTTAATCTTAATCAGAAACAGATTCAGATTAGGTTTAACGACCACACAGCCGGGCTGGTGGAATTTCCTTTCAGGACTGCATGTTACAGCTTAGCTCTAGCCCACATTAAACATCAGACATATTAACAAAGCACGCGGTAACCACAGTGACAAAATAACACTCGTGAGACGGTGCAACCGACACATTTAAACACCAACATATTGCATCACGCAGCCACAACAATAGCATGTACCCCGGGAAATATGCGGGCAGGGAGCAGTAGGTATAGACTGGGGGATTAGCAGTGGGAATTCAGAGACAGTAATGCAGTGGGAAAGAAACTGTTTTTAAAACGGGTTGTTTTGGGGGGGGGGGGGGGGGCAGTGTTCTCCAGAGCCTTATATCCTGACCAATGTTCAATTGAGGTAGAGTGATGCAGCTTAGAAGATTTATCGACTCAATTTTTAGAAATTTATTTCTGAGTGTGACGGTCCAAGTGATTGTACCAGACTGCTATCACTGAGGTGAGGATGCTGAGGACATGATTATAATTACAAACACCACTCACTCATCCACCCACCAAGACTGATAATCACCACAACCCTTATGTTAATTTAATTTATTATTTTAATAGATTATTTTGTCAGAAAGCTTTGCGGCAAGTACAGTGAAGATTTTTTTTTTTTTTTTATGTTAAGGGGGATTATTATTTGGGGGGGGGGGGGGGGGTTAAATGTTCTCTTCTCTATTGTCTATTGTTCTCTTTCTGTACACTCAGTGAGCACTTTATTAGGTAATTATTATACTTTTTTAAAAGACTTATTGGTCTTCTCTTGCTGTAAGCCTATCCACTGAAGAGGTTTGACGAGTTGCGTGTTCAGAGATGTTCTTCTGCTTACCACTGTTGTAATGTGTGGTTATTTGCATTACTGTCAGCTTCCTGTCAGCTTTCACCAGTCTGGCCCTTGTCTACTGACTATGCTCTGTTTTTTTTTTCCCACACCATTCTCTGCAAACTCTAGAGACTCTTGTGTGTGAAAATCCCAGGAGATCAGCAGTTTCTGAGATATTCAAACCACCCTGTCTGGCACCAACAATCATTCCACGGTCAAGTCACTTAAATCACATTTCTTCCCCATTCGGACATTTGGTCTGAACAACAGCTGAACCTCTTGACTATGTCGGCATTTTTTAAAATTTTCTTAAAAAAAAAAAAAATCTAAAGAAAAGTATTTCGTTGCTGCCACATGATTGGCTGATTAAATATTGGTCTGGAGGAGCCAGTTCGCTGGGCTGTGTGTGCAGTTAAAGTGTGAAACCTCAGCGTACCTGTGCAGTTCTTGCCGTTGCCGCTGTAGGGATGCACGCAGGTGCAGCTGTAGGACCCGTCGGTGTTGTGGCACCTCGCGTGAGCGTCGCAGTCTGAGCCGAGGGCACATTCATCCACATCTACACAACAAATTCATCCCTATAATTACGCCGCCTGGGTGTCAATGTTGGCAAACACACGGCGGATTACCTGGCGGATTACATTGATCACCGCTCGAGTAGGATGAATGAGTATACAATAAAAAAACTTGACACTAGATTATTGTGTACACTGCTTCCATTGAACCTTAGCATTTGGCAGAAGCTCTTATCCAGAGTGACTTTTGATTATATTAAGCAGGAGGCAATCCTCCCCTGGAGCAATGCAGGGTTAAGGGCCTTGCTCAAGGGCCCAACGGCTGTGCGGATCTTATTGCGGCTACACCGGGATTATAACCACCGACTTTATGTGTCCCAGTCATGCAAACACAGCTATTGGAGTAATCACATTACTTAAATCCATGTGTACACCATAATCTAAATACTAGCATAAACGGATTAACTCCCAATAACTGGGGTATCATTGCACATGTGCCGTTAGACATCCCTACACATTGGATTAATCTCTCGGACATTGTCATCCCTGTGCAGGAAATTACACGAAATCCTTCTGTCTCCTACCCAGGCAGGCCGGGGGGTTTCCTGTCCAGGTTCCGCCGTTGGCACAGAGCATCTTGGGCTCCCCCAGCAGGTAGAAGCCGGAATTGCAGTGATAAGTCACGGCACTGCCGGCGTGAAAATCAGTCCCAGTATACAGCCCAAACTCCAGGGGCGGGGGCGGGCCACAGTCAACCCCTGCAAAAAAAATATTTAATGAAATAAATGAATAAATACAAATGTACAGTTGTGTTCAAATAAATGGCAGTGTGTTAAAAAAAGTGAATAAAGTGCTAACATTTTTTAATAGCTTTCAGTTCAATATTTAAAATGTAGTGAAAAACATTACCGTATTCAATTCCAAATCACCGTTATTCTTTTACAGGAATCAAAGAAAAGGAATATTAATCTGTTTTAAAAAATGGCTGTCAACATTTTTTTTTTTTCGATGTTTTTTTTCTCCCAATTTGGTAGCCAATTGTACCCCGTCTAATTCAATTAGAGCTAGTATTAGATACACCACCCACACCCCGTCCCTTGGCGGCCCTACGGAGAGTGACACACCTTCAAGCCATCTCGCCACATGCTGGTAACCGCAGGGTTGCTCAAGGGCCCAACGGCTGTGCGGATCTTATTGCGGCTACACCGGGGATCGAACCAACGACCTTGCAGGTCCCAGTCATGTGCTTTAACCACTATGCTACAGGCCACCCAATCCCCGGTCTAGCCACAATAAGATCCACACAGCCGTTGGGCCCTTGAGCAAGGCCCTTAACTCCGCACTGGCTCGAGGGGAGGATTGTCTCCCCACTTAGTCTAATCAACTGTACGTCGCTCAGCCAAAATGCCAGCAATGTAATGTAATGTAATGTAGTGTAGTGTAGTGTAGTGTAATGTAATGTAGTGTAGTGTAGTGTAGTGTAGTGTAATGTAATGTAATGTAGTGTAGTGTAGTGTAGTGTAATGTAATGTAATGTAGTGTAATGTAATGTAATGTAATGTAATGTAATGTAGTGTAGTGTAGTGTAGTGTAATGTAATGTAGTGTAGTGTAGTGTAGTGTAGTGTAATGTAGTGTAATGTAGTGTAGTGTAGTGTAGTGTAGTGTAATGTAATGTAATGTAGTGTAGTGTAGTGTAGTGTAATGTAATGTAATGTAATGTAATGTAGTGTAATGTAATGTAATGTAATGTAATGTAGTGATTGAGTAACGTACTGTCACATCGGGGCAGGGGGTGGCTCCACGCTCCCCTGTTGAGGCACTCCTGCTGTGGCTCCCCCACCAGGTAGAAGCCGGGATCGCAGGCCAGCTGCACCTGGGCCCCGGGGCTGACGGCAGGGCTCAAGGCGCGCAGGTGAGGCACGGCGTTCTCCAGTAGGCGGCAGTCTGAGAGGTCACACTTACAATTTAGCCATTTAGCAGGTGCCCCAAGTGCCAAGTGTGTGAAACTCCAGTCCTTGAGGGCAGCGATGTCTGCAGTTTCACTTGTGCTTTCATATCAATCGGCAGCAAAATACAGCCATGAGAATGAGGTGTGTAGATTTCTTTTTAGACAATCGGCGACTCTTAAATGAATCAGTCATCCTGAAACACATTGGGCCGCATTCAGGGACACAGATTAAGCTTAGTCTCAGACTCAATGAAGTTTTTTTAATCTCCATTCAAAATTGAATTTAGTCTAGGACTAGGTTTAATCAATGTCTGAGAAAACTGCCCCCATTGAAAACCAGCGGGCACCGGGGGTCCTCCAGGACTGGAGTTTGACAGCTCCGCTCTGAGCCAAAACAAAAGGTGCATTTAATATGGATAGAAAACCAACGCTAGAGCCAGAACTCATCACATGTACAGTCAAATAAGTGGCATTGTAAAGACGCAATCCACAAGAACAGTGAAACCCAGGGAAGAAGGACAAACGCAAAGTCATCATTACATGTCACAACACTGCAAACGAAAACCTGCTCCACCACTTACAGAAGCACGATCTCTAGCGTGTCCGTCACAGGACCGCATGAGGAAGGGAGATTAGCGCCATTTGCATATAGAAACCACCAATATGATGCCTTGTGAGTCTGTGGCTTTTCATCAACTGTCTCAGGCGAAGCTGAAGTTTGAGAGCTAACACATAATCACATGGTATGGAGACACAAATGGAGCTCACCGGCACAGAAGATGCTGCCGGCTGTGGTCTTCACCCTGCCCATCGCCCCCGTGAGGAAGTCTGACCAGGCTAACACGCTGCCTCTGGAAATGTCCTTGGGGCAGCTGGTGGCCAGGGCTTTGATCTACAGAAGAGGGAGAAGATAATATCGTCAGGGCTGAAGAGTAATTTCTTAAACTAAGAGGCGCTGGTGCCAATAACTTTTTCAACTGGTGGCGTTACACATCTCTTATCTATTTTGCCTCATTTTGCAGTGGCCTGTATGGTTTGTCATTAATCCGTAGGCCTACATTAATGTTCAACATTGTATGTGCATACACTTTGAGAATACATTAAGTACATAAGTGCATAGTAACAAATCAATGTCGCAACGGTACATCCTCGACAAGCCTCCCCTGAAAATAAATCAGCCTGAGCACCATTAGGGACGCCTTTTAACCTGTTGAACCAGCTTTAAGACATTCCTTCACATCGTCTTCCTCAAGGCTCAGCCCCTCAATGTTGATTCTGATCAGATCCTCCACCATGTCTGGACTCGGTGAAATTGAAAGAATATCTCAAAATGCCCCATAAAACGATACAAAAAAATGAGAACTTTCCTCGCTTGCAGAGAACACAACACTCTCAGAAGACATAATGTCTAGACACCATGTGATCCGTGGCCACTAAGTGCACACAGCAGTTCCTGTATAACTGGTTTCCTGCTATTTTGGTTTAAAGCTACACTACAATATTTTGAGAAACACATCTCTCCTTTTTTATTTTTCATATTTTATCACTCTGCATAATTTAAAATGTGCATTGTACGATTTGTACTGAATAACATTTGATAAAATGCTGTTTGCTGACAGACGTACATGAAGAAAAAACAACAGAAATAAATGGTCATTTGTAATAAGGGTCCTGTAATGTATTATACTGCATGCAAGTGTGTCTGATTTGGAACAGATAAGGGTCTGATTTTGGGCCAATACTACCTGGCCCAAAATCGGTTACCTATGTGACTCTGAGTAGGGCCAGATAAGGGTTGAATGCGTCTCAGTTTTGGGGATGTGGTGATACCACATCTGGGGATACCAGATCTGGGGGTCAGTTTTATCCAGATCTGGGGATACAGATTAAAAAATATAATTTTATACAATCAACCAACACATTGTTTGGAGAGTGAGTCAGACAAGTCACGATGAATAAACAATATTCATTGAGGTTTACTGTAAATGCAAACTCTCTCATCACTCCCTGTTGTAAGCCTGCCAAAACAGGGCGTGGCTCCCACCTGGGGTGGTGGGAGTGCAAAAAATTTGGAAGGCATGAAAAAGGAAATGAGCAAGGGCCCGAACAGGGAAGGCATACAGCCCCTCCCATTAGACGTTGTGCGTCTAAGCGTCATGTGCCCGAACTAGCTCCGCCGGCTCTGCAACGTTTATTTGCCCATAAGAAATGCAAATGCGAATTATGCTGATTCATTTGCACCACAGTGCTCACTCACATTCCTATCCCACACGGAAATCAGAAATTGTGTAGCAAAAGAGAAAATAATGTTAATAGTTCGTCAATCCTTCAGTCGTGCCGGTGTGACCTTTTAAAATTTCACTTGGGCCACGGGAGTCGTAGTCTGGTGCCCTGCTCTTAGTTTTGCCCCCCGTAATTGGGCGATGTGGCCATGGGGGCCGAAGAGGCGTGGGTCTGTCTGGGCTACTGATTTTTACGTGCGTACGCCGAGCGCAAAAGGACGCAGATTTACTTGCTGAGCTGTGAGAACGCAGTCCCAGATGTTGAGCTGGCTGATGGACCCCACAAAAGACTCCACGGGGTTAAACCCCTCACCCTTCTGGTCCTGATCTTGCCCCAGAACCAGGGCCCCTCCTCCTACAGGGCAGGGGGTAAAAAAAAAGAAAAAAAAGAAAAAAATACATTTAATTAAAAATGAAAAATTACTTGTAACACCAGAACATAACACAAGACGCTCCTTTTCCAAAAACACTGCACAACACGTAACACTGACAGTAATACTTAAGTAATCTAAATGTGATTTTACATAAAAATAAAATTTTGAAAAAGACACCCGTGTCAGGGCTTCTCTATTTCGGGGTGCCCTTTCCGTCTGCTCATGAACGGCATGGGCGCCGGGGACCAGTAGCCAGCCGCTACAGAAGGTTCAGTCTCAACGCAGCACTAAACCTGGGATAGTGGTGCCAACCGACAAGCCTTTCCCTCCGTCCGAGAGAGCCCCGTCGAGGTACACCTTCCAGTCCCCGTCTCTGCCTCTCCAGCTCACTCCCACGTGGTGCCAGCGTCCGTCGTTCACCGCCGGGCAGTCCGTGACCCTCTCCTTCCCGTTCACGTAGACGACCCACCTGAGTGGACACGGACACCCGCCGTTTCTGCCACATACATTCCACCTCTACGTTACGAGGCACTCGCTGGAGGAAGACGAACTCTATACAGGCACTATACAAATATAATTGACTTAATTTGGTGTAAATGGTTGGCATTTATATAGCACCTTTATCCAAAGTGCTGTACAATTGATGCTTCTCATACACACACTCACACACCGATGACGATTGGCTGCCATGCAAGGCGCCGACCAGCTCGTCAGGAGCATTGGGGGGGTTAGGTGTCTTGCTCAGGGACACTTCGACACAGCCCAGGCAGGGGATCGAACCGGCAACCCTCCGACTGCCAGACGACTGCTTTTACTGCCTGAGCCATGTCGCCCCTCAGGTGTGTATGCACCTGATCTGTGTCACACCGTCACCTGTACTTTACAACACCATGCTGTAAGAGGCCCTGGACTGAAAATGGCATTAAAATGAATACCTAAAAATATGTCGCAAATAATCAATGTTGACTTCCCCATAACCCCTTAACTAAATGTTAGGTCGAAATGAAGAACGAACCGGAATTGTGCCAAGCAATGTATCATGAATGTGACTGGCTACACAGTTTTCAATTAAAATTCGATTTGAATCCAAAAGCAAAACCCACGTAAACACCGCCCCGGTTATCGAGTGAGGGCGTGCTCACCTCAACGGATCTGAGGAATGCGGCGTTCTCACAGATATAAACGCTTCCATCGGGCACACGCATTAACGCCACAGCCTGAACAGGAAACAAACTACGCGATCCTCACAGCGATTGACATTTAGTCAAAATGGTAAAATACATCGAAAATCAGGTAAGAAACAAATCACAGCTTGCGAGAAATGGCTGATAACTAAATTGACAGCAGTAGTAGTTCGGGTTTGTAGTATCAAATTTCGGGTTTGCTGAAACGTTTGGTGTGGTATGATTCCAATCAAATTAAATGTATTTTTGTTTAGCGCTTTTCACAGAAGACTGTCACAAAGACGCTTTACGTAACATAGAAGATAATTGTTTGTGTTGAGAACTGTAGAGAGCAGTGCAAAGTTTCAGAGCAAGTCTCTGAAATGAAACGCCTGTCTCGGTCTATGTCTCACTCTGCGATGTAGCTCCAACAATTTCCCTCTTTCATTGCTGTCACACTGTGCGATAAGATCCAATAATTTTTAGCTATAATAAAAGCAGAGCGTCTCTGGCCATAAGTAATATGACCTCCACGCGCAGAATTTGAGGGCGGTGAAGCAAAAAATATGTAGGTTAATCGTTAATCTTCGCCCGGAAAAAAGTAATTCTAAACACGTTTTCTTTTCTCGTTGTGCTGTTGCATTTCAGCTACATTGTTAATGACGGCTGTGTCAACTTCGGCTATTTATTCAGGATGCGAAACGGTTTAGAGCGGGAGCAAAAGTCAGACGCTTCCACTTTAACGGTGCACTTAGCCTACTTTATCTACTCATACAAGTCATATTTTAAGCTATTGGGCGACACTTGAAAGGGTGACTGAATGCATGTTAAACCAGTGTGTTTGTTGTGGTTTGAGTGCTACGTGTATTGTTTACAGTACGCGTGTACTGTAGCCTATTGCTATGCTCATATTGGTTGTTCATTAGATGTTGATTATCTGTGGCCATAGCAGCTGTCACGTTGCATCCAGGCTGTACATTCTACTGTAAAAGCAGTTCAATGAAACGGGACAGAACTGCGTTTAATATTCAATCGCAAGCACAGTGACACGGTCAGAACTGCATTTCATATTCAAACACGAGCACAGTGACACGGTCCCGTCTGACTTGGGTCGCATGAGTGCGAATCTACCATGATCAATATGCCACCTAGTATGAAGTGTGAATGACATGGAAAACGAATGACATAAAAAAAAAGCATGAATAAAATGGCAATATGTATAATATGTCAATATGACTCCAACAAATATGATAGGAATGGTGGCCTTTTTTTTTTTAATACCAAAATTGTGGCTAAAATGACATTTGTAATTAAATCCTTGTAGTTTAATTGAAAGGATGCACACCAGCAGCAAGACACTTAAGGTAAGGCAAACTTAAGACTGAAGTGTGCGTGTGTGAACTATAAAGTTTGTTTCCTTTGTTTCTCTTTGTAGGCTCAATTTGATCAGGCCTTGAAGGATGCTGGTGGCAAGCTGGTTGTGGTGGACTTCACCGCTACATGGTGCCCTCCCTGTCGGAGCATTGGTCCGAAATTTAAAGTGAGTGTTTTCTTCAGAATGTTGTTCCACCTAGCAGTACTACAGGAAATGCATGGACCAACTTGTACAGGGCAGTTTGTGTAGCAGTATGATGGATTGAGCTCAATGATATGTGGAGAAACGCTGACCTTCCTTTTGATCACCTGCCTCCCTTTTGACAGGGTCATTCGGAGAACCCAGAGTTCAGCAGTGTTGTGTTTCTGAAGGTGGATGTGGATGAAGCTTCGGTAAGGGCAAACTGTATTTGTTCCCCTGAAAGGTGGGAGAGAGATATATATTTTTTCTTGATTTGGCTCTGTAGTCCATAATTGTGTATTTGTGATCAACAATTTACACGTGTTCATGTGAGGGAGTGGGGTCAGGGGACCAAAAGCGACCGCTTTGGGTTCTAAATGTTACCCACAGAATGTGAGATACCGAGGCTAGGACACACGAAACATCATTACGCCTCTAATTCCACTGACAAACCAGAATTATTCATACATTGGTGTGAGTGCACACAGACAGTGACATGCAACACACATGTAGGAGTCCATTAGGGCGACATTGGCTCAGGCGGTAAGAGCTGTCGGATGTTGTTCGATTCCGCCCTGGGTGTGTCAAAGTGTCCCTGTTCAAGACACCTAACCCCTAAATGCTCCTGACGAGTGTAACAGGTGAGAAATTTGCCTGAGTCCGAGGTGGGATTTGAACCCCGGCCTCTCACTTGTCCAAATTATTTGTTGAACGAACGCGTTACCAGTCAGCTAAAGACGAACTCGCCCCTAGCCAAGGGCAACTACGTTCTTTTGAATTTGAGGGTTACGTCATCGGGGAGTGTTGTCACGGTAACCTGCTACCAGCCTTCGCTTTCACTGCAGGATCCGTGCTTACTAGCGAACTAGCTGAGCTAACCATGTTACACTAGCTGGTCGGTGCCTTGCGTGGCAGCCAGTTGACGTCGGTGTGCGAGTGTGCGTGTGACTGGGTGAGTGAGAAGCTTTGGATAAAGGCGCTATATAAATGCCAGCTGTTTACCGTCTAACCAGGTATGCTACGTGACTTTAGAAAAGCTAGGAAATGACAGATTTACTCCCTTTCTCGGCTCCAATGTATAGGAGGGAATTAGACAAACGCACGAGACGCCACGCTGGTATCAAACACAGAACCCCGGGCCACCAAGAGTTGCAGAGCCCTCCAACCGAGCGGGGCGACCTCCTCACAGCGTGCATTTAGACTCACCACACTAACAGCGAACATACACTAATATTGACACAACTACAGTACGCTTCATGGCTATATAGATATAGATAAATATGCCACAAACAGCCACAAAGGTCTCCCGTATAGAACTCCAGGTTATCAGAGATTCGCACCGCTCCTACCGAGAGGAGCGACGCTCCAAACTTGCGTGTTTAACCGAGTGTTACGAATGAAACAGACCTGCGCTAAAAACGAAAGTGAAACGCATCAACACGAGTAACCGAACTACACAGCCCACCACGAAGACCTCCTCCTTAGATCCCCGGATACCGAACGACAGTAGGGATGTTGCCTTCGACAATGGTGTATAGCCTTAGTGCAATATGTACTAAAAATGTGCTCAAACAAAAAATAACTGCGATGAACCCAGTTTCCTAATTGATTCTGTGCTTCAGAACAATCAGTATTGTCTTATGAGGGGTCATTTTATGCATTTTAAAGTGTCTTGATTTTGTGTGGGGTTCGGTAAACTGATGCACGCAGAGGTTGTTATTGGTTTTTTTATTGGGTGTCATTTGTGGTGTTTCTGCCCTCCTTCTGCAGGACGTTTCAGAAAACTGTAAGATCGGCAGCATGCCAACATTCCACTTCTACAAAAATGGGAAAAAGGTACAATCATGTAATGTTTAATCGTGAAATGATGATTATATTACTTTTATTTTGGCCATCTGTCTCTCTCATTCTGCTTCAATTGTTTTGAAGTAGCCGTCTGAATCAGTTTCTCGATTCAGCAAAGACCAATACTGTCTCCTGCTGTGTAACACATAATGTGTGTATACTGGTTCCTTTTCAGATACACTCACTGAGCATTTTATTAGGTAGACCTGTAGAGCCTGTTAATGCAAATATTTAATCAGCCAATCATGCGACAGCAACTCATTGTACAAAAGCATGTAGACGTGGTCAAGAGGTTCAGCCGTTTTTCTGACCAAATGTCAGAATGGGGAAGAAATGTGAAAACAAACAAAAAGTGACTTTGGCTGCCAAAAGCCAAGTTTGGCCGGCTCACGTGGAGCAGCAATAATTGGCTCACTGCTCCAGAGGGAGGGACTTGGCAGGGTTAGTAGATCGCCGCACAAAACAAGCACCTCGAGCGCCTTGGAATCACGGTTACAACTTGGGAGGCGAGACGGCTTGAAGAAGGCGTGTCGCTCTCCCGTTGGTCGCCGAGGGACGGGAAAAGAAAAGAAAAGAAAAGTGACTTTGGACTGTGGAATGATTGTTGGTGCCAGACAGGGTGATTTGTGCGAGTTGTTAATGAGTGAGGTCAGTGGAGAAGCTGACCTCACAGACTGAACTGCCTGACTGGAAGGAGACAGTAACGCAAATAACCACTCATTACAGCAGTGGTGTGCAGAAGAGCATCTCTGAACACGCAACACATCAAACCCCTTAGTGCTACGTGGTTAGGCTCCTGCAGCAGAAGACCAATAAGTCTAAACAATAAGTCTAATAAATACCTAATGAAGTGCATATGCTTTCATTGATGTTCATGCAATACGTAGCCTTTTTATGTTGACCCATATTAGCCTAAAAATGTTTCAATTCACTCATCCTATATTTCTATCCCAGATAGATGAATTTTCCGGGGCAGATGAAAACAAACTGTTGAAGAAACTGCATCAACATAAATGAGTCTTCCCTTCCGACCATGGGCTGTCCTCCATCAATCAGCTAATATTCCAAAGTTACTTCTGAATAAAATTCAATTTTGTATACAATACACCCTGTGTACCTTTCAGAACTTTATATTAAATTAATTAAATACATACCATTCTTATTTCTTTGATTCTTTTTTTTTCAATGTAACTTTTTACACTGTGAATTGAAGCCTGTTATATTTTATCAGGTTGGCTCAATAAAATGCTCCATTGTGTGCCTTTCTGTAATGTAATGTAACTAAATATAGTAGGCGACCATACTGTATTTTTCATTCATTCATTCATTCATTATCCTAACCCGCTTATCCTGAACAGGGTCGCAGGGGGGCTGGAGCCTATCCCAGCATACATTGGGCGAAAGGCAGGAATACACCCATGACAGGTCGCCAGTCCATCACAGGGCGCACACACACACACACACACACACTCATACTCATACTCATACTCATACCTACGGGCAATTTAGACTCTCCAATCAGCCTGCATGTCTTTGGACTGTGGGGGAAAACCGGAGTACCCGGAGGAAACCCACACAAACACGGAGAAAACATGCAAACTCCGCACAGATAGCCTAAGCTTCGGTTGCATGTGTGAATTCCTGGGAAGAAGTCAGTAGAATGCATCCGCGGCTCTGGTGTGGGTGATTTATTTATTAATTTAATTTATTTTAATTTATTTATTAATTTAAGGGAACAATCATCAGTGCTTTTACCAGGTGTAATTTCCTTGCGTAAGTAAACATTATTAACCTGTCCAGTACTGTTACGTCTTTACCTCACATCATTAGAACAGGAGAAACATCACAATATAAACCTATAAAGAGGCAACACGTTTTCTATGTGGCTACAAAAAAAACTGGACGATTGCAAGAGAAACAAAAAATGCTTTGACTGTGTGGGGAATGTTCAGGTGTATCAGGTTAGCATGTTGTCTGCACCTTCGAAAACAATAGCCTACTGCAATAGTCTAAACATGTACTGAAAATGCGTGGAATTGCTGAATAAAGGAAGCAAGTTCTTCCCACCCAACTCATCACCAATATCAACTTCAGCATTGTGGTAAATCAGTAGTCAAATCAGTCAATCACCAACCGAAGGGACTGTGTTGCCAGCTAAGGATATGGAGTGACCGGCTTAGGAGGGTGGGTTGCTAGTTTAGCGAGGAGGGTCGTTTGTCTAGGTAGGGGGCCCGCTAGTCTAGACTAGTCAGTTGCTAGTCTTGTAGAGTGAGTTGCTAGTCTTGTAGAGTGAGTTGCTAGTCTTGTAGAGTGAGTAGCCAGCCTAGGAGAGTCCGTATACTGGCTTGTTCGTCACTGCTGGCTAATCAATCACTGATGCCAGCTAATGAGCCGCCAGTGCTGGCTCTTCTGTGGCTGTGTCATTGGCTAACTGCGATAAGTAAGTAGCCACCCTCTGCCTCTCATATGTCATATGTATTTTTGGCATGAATCAAGAGCCACACAGAGGGAGGACTCACCCGTTGTAGTCCACCAGCAGGAAGGCGTTGTCACTGCCTCCCTCCACCGCATACGAGATGGGCGTGCCGTAGTTGGTGGTGTCCGACGACTTCATCCAGAAGGTGCAAGTGATCTCCTTGAGGGGGGGCATGACACCGTCCATCATGACGTAACCGTGGATACCGGATACCTCAAAGTCCAGGTTGAAGGAGGAGGACATCTCTGAGGGGGGGGGTCATAAACACACCAGTCAATGAAATGACAGGAAAGGAAGGAACACACATCTCTGGAGAATATGCCTGTGTGAATATGCCTCTCGATTCTGCAATTATGGGACAGTCTTAAGTAATCAGTCTAAGTGAGACCTGACTTAAGTTCATTCACGATAAAGACTTAACCGTTACATTTTTCTTACAGGCATTGGCACATTGGTCATGTGTCGAACTGAACTAGGTCCAGCTCAATTCAGTTCTTTTCATAGATAGTAATCTTGTGCCAGGCCCAGCAGACTGAAGAGGGCCTGGCCATTCAGACTTCACCTTCCACTCTCTGTTGCTATGGCGTCTATACCTGTCTCACACCTGGTTCCGTTGAACCCAGGAGGGCACCTGCAGGTGAAGGAGCCCTGGCCATCCACACAGCTGGCTCCGTTCAGACAGGGGCTGGGGTCACATTCGTTCACATCCACCTCACACAGCCTGCCTGTGTATCCGGTGGGGCACTGGCACCTGGCCAACAGCCATACACAGAACACATTAGATAGATAGATCATGACATTTTTATAGCACTTTTCTAGACACTCAAGTCGCTTTACAGTGATGAAAATATGGTACACACATACCGTACACACGCACTCTCTCTCACACAGGCGCCCACACATGTTTGTGCACATGCGAGCACATATTCATACATAAATGCACACACAATCGCACACAAACACGCATATACAGGTATGCATACATACAGGCGCACACAATCGCAGACACACACACAAACCACACATACAAAGCACAGAGACATACGCACACATGAACAAATGCAGGCCAGACAAGCATACAGAAACACACCCATACATACAGCACCCCATACATTACATTACATTGTAATGTATGGCTCAGGCAGTAAGAACAGTCGTCTGGCAGTCGGAGGGTCGCCGGTTCGATCCCCCGCCCGGGCTGTGTCGAAGTGTTCCTGAGCAAGACACCTAACCCCCAAATGCTCCTGATGAGCTGGTCGGGGCCTTGCATGGCAGGCAATCGCCGAGTGTGTGTATGAATGGGTGAATGGAGAAGCATCAATTGTACAGCACTTTGGATAAAGGCGCTATATAAATACCAACCATTTACCATTTACATTACATCAATAGCATTTGGCAGACACTCTTATCCAGAGCGACGTACAGTTGATTAAGAAGGAGCAATGCAGGGTGAAGGGCCTTGATCAAGGGCCCAACAGCCTGACCTTGCGGGTCCCAGTCATGTAACCTTATCCACTCCGCTACAGGGCCGCCGCAACAAGATTCACACACTCGGGGGCGAATGCTTACAGAAAATCATTGACGGCGTCTAAGCAGGAGCCTCCGTTCAGGCAGGGGGCGCTAGAGCACTCGTTTATGTTGACCTCGCAGGTGTCCCCGGCGAACCCCCTGGCACAGGTGCAGATGTACCCTCCCGCCAAGTCCTCGCACGCGCCGTTGTTCAGACACGGCCTCGACAGACATTCGTCAATCTCCAGTTCACAGAGCACGCCTTTTTTTTCCCCAAGAAATGAACAAAACGCATTGTTAGGAATCGGCACGTTGGGTCAAGCCTTGACAGATCTTGTTTCGCTATTAATTTACGCCTTATGGATTACTCAATTTGACATTGGATTATTAAAAAATGGCATAGTGTGGGCAAGTGGGGAAGCGAAGGTTCATGAAAAAAGCATAAATGAAAAATCACATAGTGATACAAATACACTGTATCACAGAGCAAAAAGGCATAATATTTAAACACAGTATATTTATCTTATGATATCCAATAGTGACTACATTTGAGGAAATATTCATGTTGACTGCATTGAGACTTCCAGAAACCCTTTAGTCTGCAGGGAAACCTACTGTATAGCAAATAGAGTCCATTCAGTGAGGCCCAGGCAGTTCAACCACCTGTTATGCATACCACTGAATCTGCATCACTGATCCGAAGAAAGCAAACTCTCTCACGCGGCCCACGCAATTACGAGTGAGAAGGCCAACGTCACCCAAGTAGCCCCAGGTGTGCACTGCCACCCCCTCACCTGTGAAGCCGGCCAGGCAGCTGCAGGTGAACTGGTTAACCTCGTCCACGCACACCGCTCCGTTCACACAGGGGTTAGAGCTGCACTCGTTCACCTCTGCCTCACACAGCGAGCCTGAGAGGAGAGCACATTCCCTTCAGTACTGACCCCAATGAGTACAGACACAGACACACACATTCCCTACAGTACTGACACCAATGAGAACAGACACAGACCCACACATACACATTACATCGAATACTGACACCAATGAGTACAGACACAGACACAGACCCACACACACACATTCCTTACAGTACTGACACCAAGGAGAACAGACACAGACCCATACACACGTTCCCTTCAGTACTGACACCAATGAGAACAGACATAGACCTATACATACACATTACCTTCAATACTGACATCAATGAGAACAGACATAGACCTATACATACACATTACCTTCAATACTGACATCAATGAGAACAGACAGACCCACAGACACATTCCTTTCAGTACTGACACCAATGAGTACAGACAAAGACTCACATATACATTCCCTACAGTACTGACACCAATGAAAATAGACACAGATCCACAGACACATTCTCTTCAGTACTGACCCCAATGAGTACAGACACAGACCCACACACACATTCCCTACAGTACTGACACCAATGAGAACAGACACAGACCCACATATACATTCCCTTCAGTACTGACACCAATGAAAACAGACACAGATCCACAGACACATTCTCTTCAGTACTGACACCAAAGAGTACAGACACAGACCCAAACATACACATTCCCTTCAGTACTGACACCAATGAGAACAGACACATACCCACACACAAACACATCCCCGTAGTACTGAAATCAATGAAAACAGACACAGACCCATATACACATTCCCTTAGTACTGACACCAATGGGAACAGATACAGACCTACACACACTCATTCCCTTCAGTACTGACAAAAATGGGAAGATACAGGGCCATATACACGCAACCCACAGTACTGACACTATTGAGAACAGACACAGACCCATACACACGTTCCCTCAGTACTGACACCAACAAGGAGAAAGCCAGACCTCCCTGAAGACAGCACTGACACGGACAAGAGAAACGTCTCAGACCCAGCCACATTCATTTTCCTCTGTGACGAGCGACAGACAGACAAACAGACCCCTCTGCACTGTTGCCAGTAAAAGCTGCCTATGTACAGAGCGTAGGCACAGAACACACAGCACGACAGGAGGCGGCCATCTTCAATCTGGCTCCTCTGGGTCATCATTACACTGACATTACTGAGCACAGCCGGGGACACGCCACCCAGCTGGAAGAACCATCACACCTCAGCTGTAATCACAGTCACAGCTTTCAGCTTTAATTACTCCCACCGTGAGTTAATCAGTGTCCCCATCGGGCGAGGAGCGCAGTTACTGTGCCATACCCGCGTAGCCTGGCAGGCACTCGCACGCGAAATCCCCCACGCCGTCCTTGCAGATCCCGCCGTTCCGGCACGGAATGGAGTCGCATTCATCGATGTCACTCTCGCACTTCGATCCTGCACGGGGGGGGCAAACAGGACGGTTACCGAAGCTGACCAGCCCAGCTCAGTGTAGACCAGCTCAGTGTAGCCAAGCCCAGCTCAGTATAGCCCAGCCCAGCTCAGCTCAGTGTAGACCAGCCCAGCTCAGTGTAGACCAGCTCAGTGTAGCCCAGCTCAACTCAGTGTAGACCAGCTCAGTGTAGCCCAGCCCAGCTCAGTATAGCCCAGCCCAGCCCAGCTCGGTGTAGACCAGCCCAGCTCAGTGTAGACCAGCTCAGTGTAGCCCAGCTCAGCTCAGTGTAGACCAGCTCAGTGTAGCCCAGCCCAGCTCAGTATAGCCCAGCCCAGCCCAGCTCGGTGTAGACCAGCCCAGCTCAGTGTAGACCAGCTCAGTGTAGCCCAGCTCAGCTCAGTGTAGACCAGCCCAGCTCAGTGTAGACCAGCTCAGTGTAGACCAGCCCAGCTCAGTGTAGACCAGCCCAGCTCAGGGTAGACCAGCCCAGCCCAGCCCAGCTCAGAGTAGGGCATGTACACAATCAAATCACTAATGGGCTCTGCTGTACTGCAGCTGGTCTCGCACTTTCTCCAGCAGAGAGGATAGATCAGTGAAATATGACATGTTTCACGAAGAAGTGTTAAAACTATTAAAGCATTTTGAAACCCTATAAAAGATGCAGAACAAGAAATACCGGAACTGTATCAGTTATGTATTTAAAGGTACAATAGGTAATTTAGGTAAGATAGGTAAGAGAGGAATAGCAGCAACAAACACCTTCAAACACAACACTGTTTATCCCTCCCCCTACTCTGTAAACATGCTGATGTTGAAACGCCATTGGCTGTGGCAATTAGAACCAATTTTCAACCAATGAGCTTGAATAATTCTAGTTATACAATGTTTTGGTACAGAGTGCTGGTCCGTCAACTGTATATTTATTTTGAAATCCAAATTTAAGGACTATAAATTCGGCAGAGGGTGAGTCGACATGTCAGTGAGCCTTTTTCAATGATAGCAAGGGATTTACAATGGTCTTGTAACAATGTTTTAACACAAAAATCCTTACCTATGGTACCTTTAATAGAAATGAGCCACCTGCCCTGGCTGACCCACAAGCAGGGTGGAACATACAGGTGAGTACGATGCACTTTACCGTACCTGTGAAGCCCGGTGGGCAGGTGCACAGGAAGCCGGCCCCCACCTCCTCGCATGTGCCCCCGTTCTGACAGGGATTGAGGAAGCACTCGTGGAACACCTGCGAGGGACCGAAGGGTTCTGCGCTCAGAGTTCTCTCCCGGCAGTGACACGGCGACAAGCGAGGGATTCTCTCTTTGCATAGCACTCAGCGGGCGCCTTATTAGGCAGACCGGTACACCAGCTTGTTAATGGAACTCATACGGCAGCACAACCAAATGCATGCAAGCATGCAGACATGGTCAAGAGGTTCAGCTGTTTTTCAGGCCAAATGTCAGAATGGGGAATTTGGAATCGAAGTGACTTTGACCGTGGAATGGTTATTGCTACCAGACAAGGTGATCTCAGAAACTGCTGACATCCTGCTGATAACATGCATGGAGAACTTGCCACAGTTCTTCTGCAGACTTGCAAAATAGTTGGCTCCTTGCTTCTGATCTCAGACAGCCTTGATAAAGTTTTTATGTAAAAAGTAGTCATTTGCTTACAGTAATATGTTACTTTTTAAAATTAAATACAAAAATGTCTCTGTAAAATTAAATCTTTTGGAAAATGAATATTTGGAAATCTCAAATGTGTTCTTTTATACTAACACACACACAAAAAAAATGTATATAATAAAGTCTAGCACAGTGCTGTATGTCAAGGAGAGAACAAGCAACACTCAGCCCTCCACTGCCTGGAGGAGGCGGAACTACTCAAAGTCATCACAGCAACATCTGCACAGTGTCAGTGTGCGGGGCTGTATCTGTATCACACAGTGTCAGTACACTGCAGTACACACAGTGTCAGTATACTGCAGCACACACAGTGTCAGTGTGCAGGGCTGTATACTGCAGCACACACAGTGTCAGTGTGCAGGGCTGTATACTGCAGTACACACAGTGTCAGTGTGCGGGGCTGTATACTGCAGCACACACAGTGTCAGTATACTGCGGTACACACAGTGTCAGTGTGCGGGGCTGTATACTGCAGCACACACAGTGTCAGTATACTGCAGCACACACAGTGTCAGTGTGCGGGGCTGTATACTGCAGCACACACAGTGTCAGTATACTGCGGTACACACAGTGTCAGTGTGCAGGGCTGTATACTGCGGTACACACAGTGACAGTGTGAGGGGCTGTATACTGCAGCACACACAGTGTCAGTGTGCAGGGCTGTATACTGCAGCACACACAGTGTCAGTGTGCAGGGCTGTATACTGCAGTACACACAGGGTCAGGGGCGGGTGCTTGTTAACCCACCTGGCTGCTGGCCTGGTAGTCAACCCGGACGACTTCCGGGGGGGTCGTTACGCTCTCCTCCTTCGGCAGGAAGCTGGAGCCAAAGCCTGCCAGAAAATGGGCAGAAACCAGGCCTGAATCAATGTAAACAGCAATATATGAATAATCATCTTCGGCGATTAGTGTCCTTTAATTTGCAAACTTTAAGAGCGCTGCACTCTTGCCTTGCTTAGAATTGCCAGGCGGCAAACCTCTGGGCGTATTCGCTCAAAATGTTTAGAATATGCACACTTTCTCACACATGCACTTATTAACGGATTCAGCTGTAAGTGCGCAAACACATTGCGCCACGGTGCTACGTTCTGAGCAAAGGCTCACTGGACCTCACTGGAACAGTGCTGGATGGTGGTTGCCCCGGAGATGGTGGTGGTTCCGTAGAAGGGGCAGGACAGGCAGAAGGACCGCCCCTCCTCGGGTTGGTAGTAGTCGCGCGGGCAGGGGTAGCAGGGCACCAGCCCGGACCGGGAGAAGTGTCCAGCCGTGCACGGGACTGTGGGAATATCACACCAGACATTATTTTCAGCTCTATTTCCGTCGGGTTTCGTGTTTTTCCACTGTGTTGTATTCTGCCTAAGTGCGTCGTGTTTCCGTTGTTTTATTACCCCTCTGTGCACACCGTAGTCACCCTGTCAGTTTGTTCGTTCGTTCATTGTTATTCGTTTCACCAGCGTTTTCACTTCCTGATTGTTTCCCACACTTGTTTGCCATTTCCCTATTACCTGTTTCATATAAGTCTGTTCAGTTAGTCACCAGATTGTCATGTGTCAAAACCATACTCTCCAGTGTTTATTTCTGAATCTGTTTTCTGGCTCTTGACCTTCGCCTATCTGACCTGCCTATTTTATAATAAAGACTTTATTATAAAATCTATACCTCGGTCTTGCATCTGGGTCGCCTGATCATTTCACCCCGACTGTGATCTTTGACAGTATGGGGCACCTGGATTGCAAAGTGCTTCCTGACAGTCCCGGTGGTAAAAGTGTTCTGTACAGTGTAAGCAATAGCTGACGTGCGTGAGAAAGGACCTCCGTGGTACTGGGGGGTTTTTCTATTGAAACAGCTCCACAGGTACCCCAGGAAATACTCCCGGTCCTTTTGATGGAAAACAACCCTTCCCATGGAGTAATACAACACAACAGAACTGAATCTACATTAATTTTTTCCCCACTTAGGAGAAACTAATGAAGCATACACTGTAAATTACATCTGTGGATATTGGGGGTATTTTGAGGTTGCAGTGTGACTACGCTCATAACACAGCTGGCCTTGCCGGGAGTTCCCCTTCCTCCAGATGTCCCTCTGTGGTTCCCAACCCTGAGTCTTGCTGCCATCCTAACACCCACCCGCCCACCCCGCTCAAGTACTCACCTCCGCATTCTCCTATGTCCACCGCCCCTCTGTTGACAGTGGTGCTGCCCTCCGGGCAGGGCAGGCACAGTTTGGACCCAAACCCAGGCTGGTACTGACCCAGCGGGCAGGACTCGCAGGTCTCCAGCCCGTTCAGGGAGAAACTCCCCGGCTTGCACTGCGCTGGAGCAGGAAGTGAACGGGAGGTTTCAGAGTGGGAGTGGGAGGCCTCACAGCAGCAGAGCTAACATTACATTACACTACATTACACTACATTACACTACATTACATGACACTACACTACATTACACTACATTACACTACATTACATTACACTACACTACATTACATTACACTACATTACACTACATTACATTACACTACATTACATTACCTCACATTAAATTACATTACGTTACATTGCATTACATTATGTTACATTACAAAGCATTAAGCAGACGCTCTTATCCAGAGCGACGTACAGCCAAGTGCAGATCGAACACAGGAACGAGTGCGATGAGGACCCTAGAGGACAGGACGGTTCCGAGTCCTAGCGTGACCACACAGATACAGTTGGAACCCTTGAAGAATGCATCTTAGAACTTACAAACTAGCATACCACGGTTGGCAGCTAGAATACCCAGAGTACAACAATACAATATCTAATACAAAACAACAATATCTATATATAACTATATATAACTGCCATTATAATCTATGGCATGCACAAGGCTAATCATGGTGGTGAGGTAGGGAGGGAAAGGTGCAGCCTGAAGAGATGAGTCTGAGTTTGAAAGTGGTCAAAGACTCTGCTGTTCTGACATCCACAGGAAGGTCATTCCATCACGTGGGGCCAGAATATACAGCTAGCAACACGCTCTTTACAGCCGTACTAAGGACAGATACTCTTTACAACAGTGCTAACAGCACCCTCTACAGTAACAGCACACTATTTGCAACGGACCTAAAATGTAACAGCATACAATTAACAGCAAAACAAACCGCAAACAGCACATTCTTTTCAACAGTGTTAACGGCTAACATCATACTCTTTACAGCAGAGCTAACTGGCCACATCTGCATTGCACTGTAACTTTGCATTTAGCGCAGTGATGGGGAGAACTACGCTGTAAGAGACGTCGTCTTCCAGATGAGATGTTAAACCAAGGTCCCGATTCACTGTGCTCATTAAAGATCCCATGACGCTCTTCGCAAAAAGAGCAGAGGGTTCCCCCCCAGTGCCCTGATTCAATTGGCAAAAACATTGTCCTCCGCCTCTCCACCTCGGCAGGTGTTCGGTGAGCGTTCTGGCACAAAAAACGGCTGGCATGCATTGCCCAGGTGGGTGTTACGCTTTGGCGACGAGTCTGCGGGACACAGTATGGTACCTGTGCGCTCGATCGGGGGGGGGGCGGGTAGGGTACCTTTACACTCGGCTTCACTGCGGGAGTGCAGGTAGGCAGTGGAGAACCCGTCTGGACACATCCTGCACTCCACCTGCCCCTCCACGTCCTGGTAGGAGCCAATCCAGCAGCTTTCACACGTGACGTACTCCAGCGAGTAGTACGTTCCGATTGGACATTGAACTGGAAGACAGCCCGGATCTAATCAGTTAACCAGGCCTTCGATTTGTCTGAGCAACCGAAGATGGAATACAGAATTTACACTAGAGAGAGCGATGCGTTCGTGACGACGGCATTTTTAAGAAACATTCAACAAAACGTTACCATAAAAATCACCAGTTCACCTGGATGCGTATTCAAATGCAGAGTAAAGTTTCTTATTGCGATTTGCACTTTGGCGAAGTAAAAATAAACGAGCGACGTTACATAAACATTCGCCTAAAACGAGAAGTGGAGTGGTGACAGCGTGGGCGTCACGGGGCGGGGAAAACGCCACAGACCACAACCAAATATTTCTTATTTATTTAGTTCTCCAAAAACGTTTTTTTAAGGCGCAGCATGAAACCGGACGAGAATTACGGCGGCAGCCCCTGTAACCGCCGAGGCCAGCTCTCACCGCACATCCGTCCGTTCAGCACCGACCCCGGCCTGCAGTACAGGGAGGCCTTCCGGCTCTCCAGCGACTTGGGGTCGGCCACGATCATCTCCGCCGAAACGTGGAAGGTGGACAGCGGCTGCCGGCTCAGCGTCCTCTTCAGCCGATTGGTCAGCTGCTCCAGCGTGCGCAGGAGCCTCCTCTGATTGGCCACCTCCGCCGAGTCGTTCCTCGACACGGGCAGCGGGATGCTCGCTGGGAGAAAGAAGGCAATACATAGGAGAGTCGTCCAGAGGGGGGTTTCCTCAAAACAAACGTTCAAGCAGGTGTCCAGAAGCATGACTCTAAAGGTGTGCGAACCAAGGGAAAGGAGAGCCATATCCCTTTTGGGATTTCACACCAATGTCTGCTCTTTGCTATTTAATCATATTTAATCATCACATTACAATACATTAACGGCATTTGGCAGACGCTCTTATCCAGAGCAACGTACAGTAAGACTAAGCAGGAGACAATCCTCCCCTGGAGCAATGCAGGGTTAAAGGCCTTGCTCAAGGGCCCAATGGCTGTGCGGATCTTATTGTGGCTACACCGGAGATCGAACTGACATTCCAGTCATGTTCCTTCACCACTACACTACAGGCCGCCCTATCTATCGATGATCTATCTATAGATGGATAGATCATCTATCCAAGTTTACCCCAATCAATGCTCTGACATTGTATCACATTTCTTAATAAGCTGTGCGAACTACCTGGCTGTTCTTGTGTCCCTCGCAATATTACAATACATTACAAAGCATTTAGCAGATGCCCTTATCCAGAGCGACGTAGAATTAAGTGCAGATTGAACACAGGAACAAGTGTGAAGAGGACAGTACATTTCCGAGTCCTAGCATGACCATACAGATGGTACACATCAGTATACATGAAGTTAAACTAGCATACCTCGGTTGGCAGCTAGAATACCCATACAATATAAAATGTACTACTGTGGTAGGTGAATACAGACAATCATTATAATTCATCTTGGGGAGCAGGGTAATTCATGGAAAAACACACTGGTCCCTGTAATGGAGCTGCCTGGAGAGTGGGCATGACTTAATGATGTCTTACCTGTGATGTTGAAGAAGATCTGGATCTTCTGGTCCCTGGTGGGGCCGGTTGGTTTGCGATGCCTTTTAGTCCTCAGTGGATAGGTCCTTTGGGTGGTGACACTCTGCTGTTGTGGGGATGTTTGGCGGTCAGTGGCAAAGCCCACGTCAAAATATGCATACTCCTGTCCTTCCTGGGGTCCCCAGTTACTGCCCCAACCTCCAGGACCTGGGGTGAAACAGAGAAGAGATCCACAAACCTCCATGACTCAGATAGTGCACGAAGATTAAAGAGAAAAGGATGAATCAGTGTGAATTAGCCCATGCAATTGATTTCAAGCTTTAAGTGTTACCGATGGCAAATCCGTTTTCATAATCGTAGTTGTACTCCAGGCATTGTCCCTGTGACATCATCTCCAGCTTGCAGGTGATGTCATCACCAGTGCAGAACGTTGGGATCTTGAAATTGTAAAAACAAAAGAAATAGCCAATGAAAAACAGCAACAACGGCTACAAAAGGACTGCACCAGAAAATAAATCTCGGAACACCTCATCCTGGGACACACCAAGAAACAAGTCGGGGAAAACATTTTGAATGTTAAGTTAGACAGTGCACCAGGGGACTGACACTGACAGCAAACCTCACTGGCTATAGCAGGACATGACTTCATGCCTCCTTCTTACTGTGGAGTAAGACCCAGACTGGGTCATTATGCTCCTTTTCCACTGTAGATCTGGAACCAGGCTGGCGCCATCTGGAGCCGAGTGACAGGTGCTTTTACACTCGTGACAGATCTGGGTGCTGGTTCCACTTTTCTACCAAGAAGCACATGGCCTAACAACGAATCAACCCAGATCAACAGTTTGTCTGCTGTCCAAGGGTGAGGTTTTCTAAAAAAAAAAAAAAACCTTGACTCCATACTACTGACAGCAGCTTGTGGTTATTCACGGTGATTAATATGGGAGCTATGGTCCCTTCCACCTCCTGTGTTGATCGGGTCAGACTTTTAAGCACTGACACTGATGAATGACAGAAAACTTAAGAAACAAAAGCTGACACAGGTCAGAAATCCCGTACACTCAAAGGCTGAAACAAGCCTGGTTCAAGTGTGTCAGCCCTATAGCTCTCCAACTGACAGTTACAAATGAATGTCCAAAACCTGAAGTTCTCTTACCACTCCACCCAGTGCGCTGTTGAAGTTTCCAGTGAAGGACTTGAGCATGTCTTGGTCATCGCAACGGGAGGCTTTGAACAGCATTTCAAAGGGTTTGAAGCCATTATTTGCGATGCGGTTCACTGGAAGAATCGAGACACACAGCGTGGCAGTTAAGAGGGACCAGAGAGAAACAGAGAACCCAACGAGCAAAAGCTGAAATCTGGACCTCGAGACTGGTTGAGAGACATTTTGACATAAACGGACTAGGATAACTCCAACTCCTAACTTAGGTTATACCTGACTACAGCCCGAGTGCCTATCACTGAGGAAGACAGTGAAAATACCTTTGGATCCCCAATAGAGGGCATTTTCATCGTCGTGATCCAATTTTATATCAGTGCTCACCTAAATACATTCTCAAAATATAGTATTATTATTCAGTATGATTATAAATAAGGAGCTAGCCTGCGTTTGAATAATAAATAGCATGTGAAATTGTGGAATGTGCTTGACTTATTGATGGGGGTTGGGTATTCAACAAAAACGTCAATCAATGGACATCAATAAATATATTACCATGCATAATGTTATTATTGTGATTATTGTTCTTATTTTTTTACAATATTCTCAACTTGTTGCTTTCTGAGGAGAGCACAAGGAGAGGGAGAGGGGGAGGGGGAGAGGCGGGGGGGAGTGCTAAAACTTTTTTTTTCCAGAATAAACATTGTTGTATAGTTTAGTAAGCAAGTATTTATATGACAGTATCACAAGACCCATAATATCATTTCATTTCCATGTATCCTTTTGGAGTCTCCAAACGTCCTTTTTGGAAAACTTCCTAGACATAGCTAAGAAAAAATGAAGCAGAATGCTAATTTTTGGTGATATTGTTATCAAATCAGATTTGTCCATTATTTTGGCACATCCACATCTACATAGATAGATAGCGAGTACAGAGCCACACTATTGGCGGACATTTGCAGTTAATTTCGTTGAACTTTTAGAACAGAGCAGTTGAACTTATCTTTTGGAGTCAGATAAATTAGAACAAAATTAACTTAACCCTTTTCCAGTAGCAACTGGTCAGACTACATGCATTTCCTTCACCTCTCAGATACTTCCGCCTTTTGCTGTATTGGGGGGTTCTTACAGCACATAAACAACAAATGCTGTTACAGTAAGATGAACATTTGTTGCATTTATGTGCCCTGTAAAAATATTACTTATTTATGTACTGTATGAAAACATTTTTGACTCTGTGACAAAGCTGGCAACGAATCAACCCTGTCCAAGGAAAGAGGTAGAGAGAGAGAGAGAGAGAGGGAAAAAAAGAGCAAGAGAGGGAAAGAGAGAGAGAGAAAAAGAGCAAGAGAGGGAAAGAGAGAGAGTACATGAAAAAGAGGTCTACAAGGAACATTGGCAGTTAACGGACATGCTATAGAGAACTTTGCCCAACTGTCAAGATGGATGACGCATTTCCCACTCTCGCCTGACCATGAGAAATTACAGACCCTCCTAGAATAGGAGGCAGACATGACAGAACTGGCAGTGCAATATAGAACTGCTTGTCAGAAAACAACTGCTTTAGATTAAAAAATATATATATATATGTACAAAATGATATGTAATATATCAATAGGGTGTTGTGCTTTGCTAAACAATTGCCCCATCATCAGGTTTTGCATAAATTTGTGGAGTCCATGCCAGATTGAGTG
Organism: Conger conger; assembly: GCF_963514075.1. NCBI lineage: Eukaryota > Metazoa > Chordata > Actinopteri > Anguilliformes > Congridae > Conger > Conger conger. The sequence continues at coordinate 58,715,516 of NC_083767.1, read as the reverse complement.
CATGTTGTCATGAAAGCAAAAGCGGGACATACACTAAGAAAGTCTGCAATTAAATTACAATTTTTTATTCAAGATTCACTCAACTTTTCACTGAAATTGTTCTGCTGATAATATAATCAGTAATGAAAAGGTTTGTATTAAATTAGAAAATAATGCAGAATGGAAACATTTCCACTAGTGGTCTCACACTTTTGGACTACACACACACACACACGGTCCTGGGGACCACTCACAGGAGCAGTCTGGCTGGTCTGAAGAGTAGGGTGGGTTCCACAAGCCGTTGTTGGCACAGAAGTAGCTGTGGGCGGAGTCGCGGGCGAGGCTGTAGCCGTCCTTGCAGGACAGGGTGCAGTTCACGCCCCCCTCCTCCTCCGTGCAGGAGAACTCCCCGTTCACCGGGGCAAAGGGCTGGTCACACGTGGACCCTGCAGGGCACAGAGAGGCACTATTACTGAAGCCTCATACCCTCGAAGATGTAAACTCATAGGGGCGACATGGCTCAGGCAGTAAGTCACTGCATCAGTCACTACTGGCAACTGAAAGCAATGGAGTTCTAGGACACTGACTTAGTCCTGAGTACTGTATATGTGGTCCTACGCAGCCAGTGTGGTACAGTACATGAGGACTAACATCATTAGGCCATTTTCTTTTTGTGGTCTCCACAGGACCACTAAAATAAAAGTTAAGATAGTTGGGGAGGTGTCTTTGTCGTACCTTGAATTATGACCTGCAGGTCACAGGTTCGGTTGTTTCCGGAAGGGTCCGTGGCCGTGTATCGCACCACTGTCTCTCCGGCCGTGAACACTGACCCCGGGGAGTGGGTGCTGGAGATTTTCAGAGGGCCCCCTGGGAAAATCCCCACAAAAATGGAAAAACAATTAGACTCATTACAGTAACACCTTTTCTTGCATGTACAGGTGTATTGACTTTTTCATCGATATACTGGTACCGCTGATTGGAATTAAATTATGATGATCCAACTCCCTCCACCTATTCCAACGAAAAACACAAACTCACCTAAACTCCTCTTCACCTGAGGTAGTCAGAGGAAATCCCCTTTACCGCACAGACGACTACAGTCATTAGATGCAGCGTCGGGACTTTCCTTAAGAGGGCAGCACTGAGCCGCCGCGTCACACACGGGCATGACTCACTCGGGCAAACCATAAAAAAGTTATAATAAACTCAGACATGTTGACACGCGAAAACGGGGAGTCTGGTCGGCACATGGCACCATAATCATATCTGGGCTGCTATGTGTAATTGCTACCCTGCCCTGCTCCCGGGCCCAGAGAAAGGATAAGCACATGCTATAGTACGTCCATTTGAGACGGCACCACAGAGAGGGGGAGGGAGGGGGGGAAGCACGATGTTCCACACTAGCTGACACATGTCTGGCGAAGCCGTGCTGGTGTCGTCCAGCCTCTGAAATATAACAGGTCGTTAAGTGCGGCCGGGGGGGGGAAAACAAAAACACCGACGCTCCGGTACCTCTCGGTGACGTTATCACGGTTTGGCAGCGTGTCCGTAGAGCCCTAGCCTAAACACCAGCGCGCCCGCCTCCCTTATTAGATTTGTTTTCTTACGATGATAAAAGCGATGGCTGGCTACGGCCGCTTGGCTGCGGAGCGGAGGCCTGGGCCTCGGCGAGACAGCACCTGACCCCGCAGCTGCGCGTCCACCTCAGCAGGCCACCACGTGCATGAATCACCATCCCGCTACGCTTTTGATCACCGCGGGAATCTGTCCTTACGCTTTTGATCACCGCGGGAATCTGTCCTTACGCTTTTGATCGCGTGGTACTAGACGATTCGGTTCAGCAGCACCGGCGTGTTAATACTGCTCCCCCATCATTTTCATCTTTTGCAGGTCTATCTCATCCTCCGTTGGTTTGGGACGGTGGAGCCTAGCAGGCGTGCCATACGTTGTTCACCGTTGTTCACCCCCCCCCCCCCCCCCCCCCCCGTCTGCAGTCTGCCAGCTGAAACAGAGGTGCTCCTGTGTGATCAGGTGGGAGAACAGCTCCCAACTGAAACCCTCCCTCTGTGTGACAGTGAGGTAGAGCTTTGCTGTTCCGTCACGTGAGACTCCCTCCCGCCGTTCACATCGCAGATTCTGCTCCAATGGCTGCCCCACCACACCAGCAACTTGAGACAGTGAGATAGACGGACAGATAGATAGAGAGGCAGATAGAGGAATAGACGGATGGATAGATAGAGAGGCAGATAGATAGACAGACAAACAGTGGATACCTGAATTGTCTGAAAACTGCGGCACGTCCCACACAACAACAGTTTCTGTCACTGTCGCCTGGATAGGGGGCGGCGATCTGCACCTGTCAATCACAGGAGGCTCCGTATCTAGGAGAGAACACGCACAGTTCTTAGAAGCTCACAATCCCCGGATAACACAGAGATTGTAATGTTACAATCTCTGTGCAGTCGCTACATATCACACGGTAGTGTAGAGAATACACCGCCCACCCACCTATGACCCTGACTGTGAAGGAGCAGTTCGCCCTGTTTCCTGAGCGGTCCGTGGCTGTGTACGTGATCCGCTCCTCGCCGATGGGAAACATCTGAGGAGGGATGAAGATCGGAGTCATCTGAACCACTACCTGAGAGAGAGAGAGAGAGAGAGAGAGAGAGAGAGAGAGAGAGAGAGAGAGAGAGAGACCAGCGGATCTGTAAGTACCACGAAGATCCACGGTTGGGACGATGGACCAGGAACACACGTGTGGCGTGTTCAGACCAGAGTCAAATAGGTTTCTGTGATCGATTGATCTTGTCTGACACAACTGAGTCAGCCAAGTGGAGCAGAAGGCAGGAGTTTGCTTTTTTGAGAGTATTTCATAGGTGCCGATACACCAGACAAACATATTTGACCCAGGTCTGGTCGTGTTTTGTCATCACTGTCCTTCTGGATTTACGTGTATTCTGTCAGGAAATCGGGCAAAGGGAACCAATCACGGACTCGGGGATAATAAGATAACGGCAGGCTTTATTGAAAGGGGCAGATCCAAAAATGTAATCCACAAACAGGCAATGGTGGAGATCCAGGCAAACAGGTACATGTGGGGGCCAGAGCGTAATCGTGAGACAGGCAGAGTTAAAAAAAACGGAGGAGACAGAAAAGCAAAGGCGCAAATCCCAAAAATCCAAAGCAGAGTAAAAAAAAACAAAAAAAAAAAAACAGGCAAAACCATAAAATCCAAAAACAGACCAGCGCAGAGCAGAACTAAACAGATAGCTACTAGCAGCAAGAAACTGAAAAGGAAAGGTTTAAATAGACTAACAAATTAACTGAACGATAAACAGGTGAGAGAAATGGCAGAAATGACAGGAAGACAGTCCATATAAGGAGTGGGGAGGTGGAGACACGAAATGGGACACAGCTGAAACAAATGGATGAAGGTGAATGGAGCAGGAAGCAGACTACGGAAAGCACAGAGGTAACAAAAGGCAAAAACGCTGGGGACTGAGACATAAAACAGATAACTGAAAAAACTGAAAAAACACAGAACCTGACAGTCGGTCAGCAGAACGAGAGGACACAAATGGAAATCGGCAAAGGAGAAATTCCGTAAAGATATTCGGAAGTATTTTTTCACACAGCGAGTGGTCAATGTGTGGAATAGCTTGCCAGCGCATGTAGTGGAGGCAGAAACACTGGGGGTTTTCAAGACCAGGCTTGATACGGTGTTAGATTTTATTTAGCTTTTAGGCAAACTTGGCAGCAGGTACACTTAGGGGTAGGAAAAAGCGAGCTTTGCTGGGCTGAATGGTCTGTTCTCGCCATTACCTTATGTTATGTTATGTCATGTTATGTTTAGTATTCCGCAGGGAGGCCTGTAGCTTAGTGGTTAAGGTAAATGACCGGGACACACAAGGTAGGTGGTTCTAATCCACAATAAGATCCGCACAGCCGTTGGGCCCTTGAGCAAGGCCCTTAACCCTGCGTTGCTCCAGGGGAGGATTGTCTCCTGCTTAGTCTAATCAACTGTACGTCGCTCTGGATAAGAGCTTGGACAGTACAGTTGATTAGACTAAGCAGGAGACAAATTGGCCAAATGCTAACGATGTAATGTTATGTAAAAAGGCGATGGGGGCACCCACCTCCTGGCCAGAGTTGTCCCGGGCGCGGGGGGCGTCCCAGCTGACATTGGCCGAGCCGTGGTGTTCTGCGGTCTCCGCCACCACATCCCCAGGGCAGAAGATCCGAGGAGGCTCCAGGTCTGGGGTTCACAACAGAAAACGGGGTCCCACCACAGATTCCCAGGAAGTGAGGAATTAAATTGATCCTCTGTTATCATTTACTGCATCATGCAAATTTT
>NC_083767.1:58701183-58706183 GCF_963514075.1 Conger conger | reverse complement strand
TACGCGCGTGAGTCATCAGAAAGGGGCGGCGACGGGGTCACCTCCAGCTGCTGCGGGGAACTCAAAATGAGAGACCTGACGTTGTTCCAGCTGAAAATCATATGGTTGTATTATGCATTACGTGTTTCCTTTTCTCCTCAAAAATGGATTTAAGGGAGAGTAAAACCACAATAAACACAGAGAGAACGCGAGAGAGAGAGAGAGGGAGAGGGAGAGGGAGAGGCTGAAGGGAGGAAGGCCGGGCCTCTCGCGCACAGCTGCCTGTGCGTGTTAGAGACAAGGAAAGAGGAAGAGGGAAAGGCAAGCAGGACCTATAATTTATTTTAAAATAAAACTCAAAAATATCCCTGATCTATGGCTGGGCCCTGTTAGCCTGTGGTCTGTACCAGCGAAAACTGGAGATTTTAGGTTCCCTGGGCCGCCCGCCCCCCTCTTCTTGTGGGAAGTCCTTAGCGGCCGTGACGCAGAGCGGGTGTGAGAGATTGGGAATCGGGGGGGGGGGGTGTGGGTGGGCTGCCCGTCCCGGGCTGGGGGAGACAGGCGGGGTGTTCACTCCTCTGTTGGCACAGAGCAGCAGTTCCGCAGTAGCTGTCGAGTTGTTTGCTTCAGGTTCAGTCTAAACACACGTGAAAGCAATATACTGAGCCGGTGTGTACAGACAAAGAAAGTGAAACTTATGTTACATTTAATAGGCCTTTCAACAACGGCACACTCAAAGGGGAAATAAAAACAACTAACAAGCTGTTGTACCGCACAAATGTTTATGTGGGCACGGAAAGCTCCAGAAACATCTGAAGAGACTACAGATCTAGAGGACTTTGAAGAGCTTCCCAAAGTTCCCATGTGGTGTATAAAGATCACGCTGTGATCGAATTACACTGCATGTACAGGCAAGCTAAAGTTAGCTTTAATGAGTACTTAAAGTTATTCTCTGGAAAAGGATCAGTAGATTACCTTGTAATTGTCAGCAAACATGTGTCTATATTTATATATATCGGTATTTCAAAATGAACGGAAAGTATATGGGGGCAATTCCATTAGGATCAAACATCTTTTTTTCACCTGGATTTTTAAAGCACTTAGTCAACTATTTATAATGCAAAGCAGCCAATAAGAAACAAGTTAGTCAGGCTGACTGATTGATTGACCCCTTAAGTCACGCTGGCCCATATTCGGACCAGAGTGATGGTGTGTATATAGGTTGTTAGGCTTGCAGGCCTGCATAAAATGACATAAATTACTTCTCCTGTGTAAACACACCATAACTTTTTCAGCGCGCACACCGAGAGAATGTTACGCACCAAAAATGTGTCTAAACAAAAAGTCTAAACAGAGGACTAGGCATTTGCAGGCCTGGGAAGAAAGCACTTCTCTGAGCGAATATTGCTGAGGGGGACACAGCGGAGGGCATGTTCAGTGACTTGATCCCATTTTATAATTGCTGAACATCTAAATACATTCTCTAAGTATTTTTCTTCAATCAGTGGACCCCAATCAAGAGATTAGTGAATGTAATTATTGCAGCTACTGCTGCTGGTCTGCGGCTGCCAGAGGTGGCAAAGAAGAGCAGGGAGAGGGAGGGGGAAGGGGTAGAGGGAAGGGGTAGCAGGGGTGATAGACAGGGGGAAACATGTTCAAGCAGCATTTAGTAAACAATATATAGTATTTTACACCCAATAACAATATTTATAACATAATATCACTTGGGCACCAATAGTCCTTTCTCTAAATGGCCTTTTTGGAAACCCGCCTTGACATACATAGCTCAGAAAAACAATGCCGAACGCTCATTTTGGTGGTACTGTCATCAAATCGGAACCATGGATTCGTCCAGCATTGTGGCTGTGGCTCCACTGTGTTTCTAAGCCCACCGGGCACAGCCACAAGCATCTGTATCCACTCAAAAAATGTATTTTAGGTGAGAATATAAAAATAAAAAAAATTCAGCTTCTGTTGTGTTTGTTTCAGCAATGTTTAGAGTAAATCCGACAATTATTGGACAACAATCCCCAAGGGTTTCCCCTTTCAGAAGAGGACGGATGGTTTTTTTCAGGCTTGGAAGGGGGGGGGGGGGGGGGGAGGGGACTACAGAAGCGGGGGGGTATATTTTACATATATTCCCAACCAAATGCTTGCTCCTTCAGATTTATATACTGTATATGTGTATGATTGAGTGTGTATGCTTGTGTATGTGTATGATTGTGTGTGTATGCTTGTATATGTGTATGATTGTGTGTGTATGCTCTATATGTGTATGACTGTGCGTATATACTGTATATGTGTATGCTTGTATATGTGTATGATTGTGTGTATATACTGTATATGTGTATGATTGTGTGTATGCTGTATATGTGTATGATTGTGTGTATACTGTATATGTGTATGATTGTGTGTGTATGCTGTATATGCGTGTGATTGTGTGTATGCTTGTATATGTGTATGATTGTGTGTGTATACTGTATATGTGTATGATTGTGTGTGTATGCTCTATTTGTGTATGATTGTGCGTATATACTGTATATGTGTATGATTGTGTGTGTATACTGTATATGTGTATGATTGTGTGTATGCTTTACATGCGTATGATTGTGTGTGTATGCTTGTATATGTGTATGATTGTGTGTGTATACTGTATATGTGTATGATTGTGTGTGTATGCGTGTGATTGTGTGTATGCTTGTATATGTGTATGATTGTGTGTGTATACTGTATATGTGTATGATTGTGTGTGTATGCTCGCACATACACACAAACACAGGTCTCACCTCTGCAGCGTGGCTCTGTGCCTGACCAGTCTCCGTTGGGCTGGCACAGGCGAATGCTGCTTCCCACCAAGTCGAACCCAGCCTTACAGCGAACCCCGCAGGCAGCGTTGAAGTGGTTGTTGCACACATTCTGGATGAAGAAGCCATTTTCTGGCGGGTAAATCTCTGGGCAGTGAACCACTTGAAATGAGAAAACCCAAAGAAGAAATTCGCAGAATTAGCACACACACACACGATTACACATGGACAAACACACACACATGCACACTCCCATGAAAACATGCACGCACGCACGCACGCACGCACGCACGCACGCACGCACGCACGCACGCACACACACACACACACACACACACACACACACACACACACACACACCATAGACTGTAGGAAAAATATGAACCATGTGCTTGAGATCATTTTTACAGTATTGTTACAATTGACTTACAGCACCCACCTACTAACTGTAGAGGCACTATTAAGCAGCATCTCAACAAGTCCAGCCTCAAAAAGGAAGCCTGGTTTTGGCCGCTTGACACACACACATACCCACACACACACACACACACACACACACACACTATGCGAGCACTGAGGCCAAACTGTCTGACAGGCACTTCAGCTTGGGTGGACGTTCTTGTGATTGAAAAATTAATGTTCCTGGAAGTGTGCACGACGGTGGAAAATTACAGCTTGTGGAAATGCAACAAATCCACCATCCCCAGGGATCAGAGAGTCAGTCGACTCCACGGCTGGTGATTTCTCACACACTCACACTCTGCTGCTTGTCTTTCATTACAGCCAGTCTTTCGTTCAACTCACAGAAAAAGACAGTGAAATGTATTTGATACTTGTGCGAGTGTGTGTGAGCGTGAGTGTGTGTGTGTGTGTGTGCATGTGTGTGTACGTGTGTGCTGTGTATGTGTGTATGTGGGTGTATGTGTGTGTGTGCACGTGTGTATACGTGTGTGCGTGTGTGTGTGCATGTGTGTGTACGTGTATGTGTGTGTGAGCGTGAGTGTGTGTGTGTGTGTGTGTGTGTGCATGTGCGTGTGTGTACGTGTGTGTTGTGTATGTATGTGTGTGTGTGTGTGTAGGTGTATGTGTGTGTGAGTGTGAGTGTCTGTGTGTGTGTGTGTGTGTGTGTAGGTGTATGTGTGTGTGAGTGTCTGTGTGTGTGTGTGTATGTGAGTGTGTGTGTGTGTGTGTATGTGTGTGTGAGTGTGAGTGTGTGTGTGTGTGTGTGTGTAGGTGTATGTGAGTGTGAGTGTCTGTGCGTGTGTGTGTAGGTGTATGTGTGTGTGTGTGCGTGTGTGTGTGTATGTGCGTGTATGTGTGTGTGAGTGTGTGTGTGTGTAGGTGTATGTGTGTGTGTGTGTGTGTGTGTGTAGGTGTATGTGTGCGTGTATGTGTGTGTGAGTGTGTGTGTGTGTAGGTGTATGTGAGTGTGAGTGTCTGTGCGCGTGTGTGTGTGTGTGTGTTTGTGTGTGTGTATGTGTGTGTGTGTGTAGGTGTATGTGAGTGTGAGTGTCTGTGCGTGTGTGTGTAGGTGTATGTGTGTGTGTGTGCGTGTGTGTGTGTATGTGCGTGTATGTGTGTGTGAGTGTGTGTGTGTGTAGGTGTATGTGTGTGTGTGTGTGTGTGTGTGTAGGTGTATGTGTGCGTGTATGTGTGTGTGTGTGTGTGTGTGTGTAGGTGTATGTGAGTGTGAGTGTGAGTGTCTGTGTGTGTGTGTGTGTGTAGGTGTATGCTGTGTGTGTGTGTGTGCGTGTGCGTGTGTGCGTGTGTGTGTGTGTGAGTGTGTGTGTGTGTGTGTAGGTGTATGTGAGTGTGAGTGTCTGTGTGTGTGTGTGTGTGCGTGTGCGTGTGCGTGTGCGTGTGCGTGTGTATGCGTGTGCTGTGTGTGCGTTTAAAGCAGCAGAGGTTTGCTCATACCCTCACAGGTCTCTCCCACGGGGCTGTGCCCTGGCTTGCAGACGCAGTCGTTGATGGAGGTGCTGCCAGGCTGGGAGGTGTGCAGCTCGTCAGGGCAGGGGGTACAGGTCCCCAGCCCTCCAGGGGAGCCCTCCGGCTTATAGGTACCAGGAGGACAGGCTGGCCGAACGAGACAAACTGTCACAGGTCCAGTATACTGCACACACGAATCAGTTTCACAGTTTCACAGTTTCACAGTGGTCTCTAGAAACGATTCACTCCACGGAAAAGACATACAAATCCAGAAGAGATACTTGAGAT
>NC_083767.1:58666183-58693683 GCF_963514075.1 Conger conger | reverse complement strand
TGGGAACGCAGAGCGGGGAGTTACCGGCCTGCTCGTGGGCGGACCTTGCTACCGTGGATCCGGTTTACAGTTGCACCAACTGCGCTCATTACATTACATGACATTACATTAATGGCATTTGGCAGACGCTCTTATCCAGAGCGACGTACGGTTGATTAGGGTTAAGGGCCTTGCTCAAGGGCCCAACGGCTGTGCGGATCTTATTGCGGCGCCGGGGATCGAACCAGCGCGTCCCATTCATGCACCTTAACCACTACATTACACATTACATTATTGCCATTTGGCAGACGCTCTTATCCAGAGCGACGTACAGTTGATGAGCAGGAGACAAACCTCCCCTGGAGCAGTGCAGGGTTAAGGGCCTTGCTCAAGGGCCCAACGGCTGTGCGGATCTTATTGTGGCTACACCGGGGATTAGAACCACCGACCTTGCGTGTCCCAGTCCTTTACCTTAACCACTACGCTACAGGCCACTCACAGCAGCACAGCCACAACAAAGGAGACATCTTAGGAAGATCATAGGAATCCACTGACCCATTTTCCACCCAGTAGCATCTTAAAGGGGCTCGCTTTTATAGCAGGGGAGGGGTGACCTCTCATAGTGTATTTACAGTTGAAATCTGGCTTTGCAGGCCCAAAGAGCCAGATCCCCCCCCACCCCCCACCCCAGTTCTACATGACACTCTAAATCATAGATCAAGCAGCTGATACGAGATCCATATGTTGTCTGCACAGGGGGGTTGGGATGATTGGGGGGGGGGGGGGGTTAAACATACTAATATTTTAGCTGAAACGTCTGCTTCTCCTTTCTCTCTACAACTGACATTGATGGAAAAGCAATATGCTTCTCTAAACAAATCTCCACTTAAGTCAGCGTCGCTTGTATGTAGTGTATACACGAGCCTGAAACAGGAGTGCAATAGGAAGTAGTGGAACATGTGTGGAGTCAAAGCACTGCTGCTCTTATCCGGAGGTTGTGGAGGCAGGTCAGGCACATCGACTGGACTGACGGTCAGTGAAGGAACATTGATCACGACCATCAACAGGAAATGGAAGATCTGCCACCATCTCTCGTAAATCGCCTAAAAAACATCTTCGGTTCTGCCTCAATTAATTTAAGAATGGGAAGCTCCTCTTGACCTCTGCTATCCTCAGAGAATCTCAAGTATTATCCCCTTCTGCCAAATGTTTGGACAGAAGGACATTGAGCAACTCGGGGAAGTTTTTATTTTTTATTTTTTAGAAAGCCCATTTCAGTGGGCCTGCTGCCATATATTCCCGTAAGAGATTACACTGTCAGGCAATATTTCCCTCCACTTATATAGGAAGAGATCATTCATGAAAAGGTTTACATAACCTGCTGGGTACTGTACATCACAGCAAGCCACAAGCCGAGCGTCTATCCAGGGTTATGTGCTGCAGATATTCAAGTAAAATAAACACATTTATTCTATTGCTTCCTCTGAGAAGCTTCTGGAATTCAATTTCCATCACTGCTGCCCAGGAAGAGTCGGCAGTACGATTTGAGTACAGAAACGGTTAACGACAGCACGCATATACCCACAGCAGATGTGTAGCACAATAACAAAACTACAGCATAAAAAAATAGCAGTATTAAATTTCTGCAGTATGATAATAATAACAATAATAACAATAATTCCAGGAATGTTTTTGAAATACATTTATCCTTAATTTTTATCCACAGAGGCTTGCAGAGCGACATACCTTCCGTACAGGCGTACAGATAGATGTTTTATGGAAGGAATGCAGGCTAATTGCCTCGCTCAAAGCTCAAGGGCACAACACACACTTTCAGTCGCAAGCCAAGTTAACCGCAGTGCTACAGCGTCTGCCGCAGAGTCTATTGGTACCAGAAGTGCCGTTCTACTGGATTGAACTTCCTGAAAATGCTCAGATTAAATTTTTGCCCTCAATTCGTTGTGCAAATATTTTAGGTTTTAGCCTTTAACCGAACTCGAAATGTCCCCCCCCGCTGATGGGACGGACAGTAGCGGTGGAGGGAGGGGGCGAGCTCGAGACGGGTCGTTGGCCCGGCCGGGGTTCTGGGTGAACGCACTGTCAGTGAAGTGACAGAACCGATCCGGACCTGGGGCTCCCTCCGGGAAGCCGGGCTCTCTCTCACACACACACACACACACGCGCGGGAGTTATTGCGTTTTTTTTTCACGGCGCGTCGGAGGAGAGGAAGTGCGCGCTGGCATTGGCCTGAGCGCCTCTCTCTAAAAAAGACCGTCCGGAGCCAAGGATGATATCAGCGGCCCGCACGGACGCAAGGCGAGGTCAGCCGGGTTCAGGCGCATTCTCGTGTTTTTGTTTTTCTCGCGTTTGGCGAACCTCTCCGCCGCACTTTATAGTATATTCACACGTGTTCCAAGTTACGGGAAAGGCAGAGTTTTTGAAATCCTCTGGAGCTCTCCAACATTTCACGAGGACCCCCTCCTCCCCCCCCCCCCCCGCCCCCTCGTTCCATTCCTCCCCCATGAGCGCTGGATTTATGTCTGCCTGGGGGCTTCCTCCGGGATTCTCAGCAATCCAGTCGCAAGCAAATATTTACAGTTTGGGCTTTAAGGCAATAAACGGCACCCGCACCCCGCCCCCCCCCCCCCCCACCCACACATGATCAACTGACACAGAGTACTGGCAACTGTGGCCGCATCCAGGCCTCCAAAGACCTGCAGGATCTGCTTTGCTGATATGCACAGTCCAGCTCGGCTCCACTGCCGGTCATATGAGACACAGCTGCAAGCCTCCAGGCTACCTCTCTCTCTCTCTCTCTCTCCATCTTTCCCTCATCCCTCACTCTCTTTCCATCTCTGTCTCCTTCCCCCCCCCCGTCTAATGCCCTTTACATCCATCCGTCGCTCCATCACAACCCTTTCACTCTCTCTTCCTCTCACACTCCCCCTCTCATTCTCTCATCCATATTCATGCGTTCTTTTCAATCGTAAAAGGCTGAGCGGCAATAAGCAGGGGGCCGCATCCGAAAAGCAAATAAACAAACCCGTTAACATACACCATTCCTTCCTCCCAGCTTCTGGAATTCTGATAATACTGGGAAGGGGGGGGGGGGGGGAGGGGGAAATCGCTCCTCGTGTTTGTGTTTAACTTTCGGACATCCTGTCAGCTCCGTTAGCCGGCGGTGTTATTACCCGCTGTATCTACAGTGTACTCGTGAATGATAGTGCAAGCGTGTTACTCCGCCCCGACATAAAGACCATTTCTTCCTGTTGCGGTGCCTTCTGCATCAGCCTCAGAGCTGAAGTAAACGCGTGCAAGATGCGCTGATCACAAGATGTCTCATAGTTTTTTTTAATGTTTTAAAAAGATATATATTACTCTGCAGTGAACACATTATGAATTTGTTAACTATGATTACAATTTTATTTTTACAGCCATATATATAGACTCAGTGAGCACTTTATTAGGTAGACCTGTACACCAGCTGCAAATATTTAGTCAGCCAATCATGTGGCAGCAATTCCGGTATGTGGTGTTAGATTTAGTCTAATAGTCTTTTTTTTATTTAATCATACACCTCCAATTTTCTGAGCCAAATTCAAATGCAGTGTGTTTTTCAAAACTAATAGGTAAATTAACCAAAATTGAATAGAAACAAGTGATGCTTGCAATAACAGAGATATGCAGAAGAACCTCCATATAGATAGGCTACAGCAGCAATAAGTCAAATAAATAAGTCTAATAAATACCTAATAGTGCTCACTGAGTGTTTATACACACACACACACACACACACACACACACACATCCATAGACTGTGGCCCTGCTTTCAGAGACACACACTGAGGCCAGGGGAAGGGTGTAGCTCATGATGCTTCCCGTCACATAGCAATGATGCGATAGCCGCGTTCTCCACGCCGTAGGCTACGTGTAGATTCGACGCAGAAGTATAAATCAGGCTTCACTCTAACAGCTGAAGGTGGCTGATCTACACCCCCCCCCCCATTTCTCACCTCTTAACTGTCCCACAGAAACAAAAGTGGAATTAGGTGAGAAGACATGCCTTGGCTGTGAAATCCCTTTAAACACTTGGCCAAAAAACTGAAAACAGATGTAGAATATCAGAACCTGTTCCACGCGCGTTGGTCTGTTGAACTCATCAGTCGTGGTGGGTTCATTCATCAGTTTATCTGCCCGGCTCACATTCTGGGCTGCTCCAGGGTGCCTTAAATTGCCAACATTTCTACACGCTACTCATCCGGACGGCTAACGTCCTCCAAGAGCCACGCAGAACCTGCCGTTCAGGACTAAGCGAATCGGTCCAAGGGTTCCGGTAACATTATACCTGCTCTGTACATCTGCTGCATTTTAGATTAATTACTTTATCCTGCTCTGTGGTTTGCGGGGAGCACTGAGGTGGAGACATGAGCAGGGGGTGGGGGGGGGGGGTGGGGGGGGTAGGAGGGGGAGATGGTGTGGGACGATCTGGAATGTGTACTGAATGTGCTTATCGGCAAGAAAAGGTTCCCCAGCGTATGGAAATAACAAAGGATCGTTTCCCCAGCCTGGAACCTGCAAAACTGAGAGTCTGAAAATACCTAACAGGGAGGAGGGACTCAAACCGCTGAAAGCAACGGCCAAGCCTCAGAATAGACATTCCTCTTCCAGTCCTAATAAACCCTCACCTTGGACAGAGTAAGACACAAATACACAACAGACAAAAATGTACCGCTTAAGCAACTCAGTCTGCACGCTGGAAAAAAGTCTGTATGTATCTTGGCACGTTGGGGCGCTGTGGTGGAGAATCTCTTACAGGTCAAACCTCATGACCTCAATTTACCTTCAAAATCAGACATAACTAGTATTAAATGGCAGTGTGGGATACGAGCTGAACTGTCAAGTTGGTAAACATTAAACACTAAATACCGCCGTGTATTTACAAACACAATTAGCGTATAACCCTGAGGGCAGGATCCAGGGGTGTTTCCGTAAGCCCAAAGACTGTGTTCATGAAGCGTGCCTGAGCAGGACGGCTGATTTTAACGTCTCATAATGGATAAAGGTATGATACGGACAGGGGAAACCTGATCCTAAATCTTCCAAAAAAATTGAGTTGTTTTTCAGCATAGGCTAGGATCTGTGTTCACTCTCGTTTACCAATTTGCCAATTCAGCTCGAGTCCCAGAGCACAATCTAACAGTGATTTGATTTGGAAGGTAAATTGAGGACATGAGAACCTCCAGTGCCTGACCTATCAAAGAAGGGCCTCCACGGGTCTCCGTCCTCCGAGCCAGCCCTCCTGGCGTACGCTTCCCACCACTAATTAATTATTCGACAATTAGTCCAGGGGGGACAGCCAAGTCTGGAACATGCGAGTGTGATTTAAACGGGGCACTCTCTGGTGACTCACACGGGCTGCTGATATGGCAGGCCATCCAACCAACCCTAAAAAAAAAACCCGCTGATAATTTACCAATTCCTCCATGTTCCAGACAAGCAATCGCAAATGTCACCGGTCATCAACACAGTCGTCAGTCGACACATTCTAGGTTGCCATGCCGATTCCCTCCGTTTGTTTTTCCTTCTACTGGGATTCAGTCTCCGGCAATCACACGCACTGCCTCCCTTCTGGACACAGTGATTACGTACTTGGCAGTCGTGTTGGTTAGTTCAGTCTTTTCATATCCAGACATCTACTCTAAATCACACTGGGCATGCCCATTAGGTCGTAGGACTCCCGTTTAGGAAACGTGCGTCAGACAAAACCGGGGGCGATACTTCATAACATTATCCTGAAATTATTTCCCAACAATCACATTGATACTTTGGTCTTTTTTCAGAACTTTTCCTCTGTTATTGTAAATCTTTTTGGGAATCTATACAACCTTTTTTTTCTTTTTTCTTTTTTCACTGCCTGTCATGACACACCCATAGAGGATACACTATAACTGAGCAGAGGCTCTCCATCAGTACTGTATACCCACCCATGAACTCACCCAGTAGCTTTTTTCTACATACAGTACGTAACACAGTGTGTAGTGTGTAGAGGAAGGGGAAAATGCAGCAGTGACTGGACTCGAGTACTCTCGATCACACGGGTGTCAAACTCCAGTCCTGGAGGAGCCGCAGTGTCTGCTGGTACTTGTGGTTTCCGTTCAATCAGCAGCCAATTATGGCCTTGAGAACATTACATTACATTATTGGCATTTGGCAGACGCTCTTATCCAGAGCGACTTACAGTTGATTAGACTAAGCAGGAGACAATCCTCCCCTGGAGCAATGCAGGGTTAAGGGCCTTGGTCAAGGGCCCAACGGCTGTACGGATCTTATCCTGGCTACACCGGGATTAGAACCCACCAACCTTGCATCTCCCAGTCATTTACCTTAAATGCTACGCTACAGGCCGCCCCCCGAATAGCCTATGAAAGACTTTGAAATGTATCTCTTGTGCTGAAACAAAAACCAGCAGACACTGCGGCCCTCCAGGGCTGGAGTTTGACACCCCTGCTCTATCACAAACACAACAGGGCCTGACACACTTATTTTGGGGTTCAGGCGTGGATAATTGCCAAGCTTTCCTTCTGTTTCTCTGTAAAGCATCTTCGCAAAAAAGTGCAACACAAACACAAACTGACATTGGCGTGAGTGATATGTCCCAGAATAAATCTAGCAAGTCTAAGCTACGGGGGCACAGCCTGATCTTCTGCCCAGAACCTGTCCAACCTAGGCACCTAAGGAGCCCAGATGTGGACATTTGTTTGCCCGTTTTCTGGAGCGCAGGTTACACGACGTGTACAATTTCAACACTGAGCACTATGCCAGGCCTCTTTTAATGCCATAAGCGAGAGGAATTTCACCTGGGTGTAGGGGAATTAAAACGAAAGACTTTTACGAACAATTTTGTTGATTTGAGCTTTGCAACTATTGAGCAGTAATACATTCTGGGTGCAGATGTAGTTTAAATATCTTTACATATTTTACTCACTTTTTGTTGCACAAGGGTTTTCATGTGTCACAGTATTTAGAGGAGACCTTTCTACTGAAGGACAGAAGGAAGGAAACAGACTTTGTAGGAAAGAAGACACCCAAGGAGCATTCTGTCCGAGCAGCCACACGCCCATTGGGGTTTGCTTTGGAACAACAGAAATGTCTTCAGTGTTTATCATGTTTGCCAGCAGAGAGCAGGATACAGGGTACATGTTTGCTGGCAGAGAGCAGGGTACAGGGTACATTTTTGTTTGTTTGCTCAGTGGAGAAAGCTCCCCTCCAGGGCTTTAAACTTTAAACACACAAACGCATTGCTCTCGCCCACGGCAGGGAACATCTCAGCATTACTGCGCGGAGACAATCTACACTGAGCTGATAATTGCTTGAATATTTTTTATGACATAGACTCATGGCAAAGCACTTTTTTTTCCAAGTGTGTGACAGTGAATTTCTTTACACCTCTAGCAGATAGGTCTCAAACTCTTAGCAGGGGTTCCACACACACACATATGCAGAAATACACCAAAAAAACAAACAAACAAACACGGGGAATACTTTGACTCTCAGTGGGATCAACAGAATGGGGGGGGGGCGGGGGTCCTGATACCATTGTGCCAGCCTGCTGGTTAACTGAAGGCATGTACAGACCTGTGTTCTTATTAACAATAATGTGTTATTTAGCAGACACTTTTATCCAGAGCGACATACAGTTGATTGTACTAAGAAGGAGACAATCCTCCCCTGGAGCAATGCAGGGTTAAGGGCAGCTTAATTTCCTGCCGCACTGCTCCCTCTAACGCAAGAGATCTGTGTTAAGGCAGGAATCAACCAGTACACTACAGGGTGTGTTACAGGGCGTGCAGCAGGGTACAGGGTGTGTTACAGGGAGTGTTACAGGGTGTGTTACAGGGTGCAGGGTGTGTTACAGGGTGTGTTACAGGGTGTGTTACAGGGTGCAGGGTGTGTTACAGGGCGTGCTGCAGGGTGCAGGGTGTGGTACAGGGTGCAGGGTACAGGGTGTGTTACAGGGTGCAGGGTGTGTTACAGGGAGTGTTACAGGGTGCAGGGTGGGTTACAGGGTGTGTTACAGGGTGCAGGGTGTGTTACAGGGTGTGCTGCAGGGTGCAGGGTGGGTTACAGGGTGTGTTACAGGGTGCAGGGAACAGGGTGTGGTACAGGGTGTGTTACAGGGTGTGTTACAGGGTGCAGGGTGTGGTACAGGGTGCAGGGAACAGGGTGTGTTACAGGGTGTGGTACAGGGTGCAGGGTGTGTTACAGGGTGTGGTACAGGGTGCAGGGTGTGTTACAGGGTGCAGGGAACAGGGTGTGTTACAGGGTGTGTTACAGGGTGCAGGGAACAGGGTGTGGAACAGGGTGTGTTACAGGGTGTGGTACAGGGTGCAGGGTGTGGTGTGCAGGTGTGTGGCGTACCTGTGCAGGTGTGCCTCAGGCCCTTGCCGTAGTAGCCCCTCTCGCAGACGCAGTCGTACTGGCCGCTGCGCGTGCCGCACAGGCAGCTGGCCATCAGGTCGCAGCAGTCCCGGCCTTCCTCGCACAGCGACGCGCAGCGAGACGGCTCGTCCTGGATGTAGCTGCCCGCCGGGAGGTCTGGGGCGCGGGGGGGGGGGGACACGGAGGGGGAGGGGGAGTCAGGCACGGGGCGCTGGGATGCCACACTGACTGACCTCTCGGGGTTTCGGCGAGGTTCACGCGGGCTTGGCGCAGGGATATCGCCGGGAGACGGCAGGCCAGCTATCCACAGCGTAAGCACGCGTAGCGCCGATTACGCGCTGTTTTGACGGACCGAATATTGGATTAATTTCCCCTCAAGCAAACTCAATAGCCTCTGTGCCGTGCTCAGGGCCCACTGCGGAGTCAGGACACACTCAGACTCGGTTAAATCACAATAACTGCCTGACGTTTTCTCTTTGCTTCCACTGACTGAAGAACAGGACTGCACTGCTTCTTAAACGCAGTGCTGAAATGGGTGTGCATTTCCCCACCGTGAACAAAACAGGACTCAGTTTCCCAACACTGTCAGTGGTTTGTCATTTATAGTATCTGATAAACAGTGTTGTGGTTTGATGCTGCTGCTGAGAAAGAAGACTTCTTCCAACCCTGAGGCGTGTATCACAAAGCAGGTTTACTGAGTTAGCTGGACAACCGGGCTGAGTAAAGATTCAGGGGGGCGCGGGGGCGCGGGGGCGCGGGGGCGCGGGGGGGGCGCGGGGGGGGGGCGGTCGTCTCTGCTCACCCTCGTGCAGCGCACGCCGGGCCAGCGCCTCGAACTCGGCGAAGTTGTGCAGCAGGTAGCAGTGCTGGTCTTTGGGCTGCGAGGCCATGTCGTTCAGCTCCCGGATGTTGCCCTGCCAGATGCCGAAGGTGAAGATCTCCACGCCCTGGGCCCGGAGCAGGGCCGCCACGGGCCGCGGGTCCCCCCCGTTGGAGTACCCGTCCGTGATAAGGAAGATCACCCTGGTGGCGTTCTCACGCGAGTTGCTCAATATTTTCTGCAATATAAAATCATGAAAAAATAAAAAATTATACATTAAGTGCCTCGCACACTTACATTATTGATTCATTTGGCATTAGGTGCACTTATATTTTACATCTTACATTGCTCATTTACTTCACTGCTCCAGAGACTTTTTCAAATAAATAGTTTCTGATTTTTTTCCCAATTTTCTCCCAATTTGGTGGCCAATTTCATTCTGTTTCTCATCAATTCCCACGTGTTATTGAGGAAAAACCACCACTGGTTTGCAACTGCATCGAACTGATGCCTACATCATTACATTATACTACATTAATGTCATTTGGCAGACGCTCTTATCCAGAGCGACGTACAGTTGATTAGACTAAGCAAGAGACAATCCTCCCCTGGAGCAATGCGGGGTTAAGGGCCCAACGGCTGCGCGGATCTTATTGTGGCGACGTCGGGATTAGAACCACCGACCTAGCGTGTCCCAGTCGTGTACCTCAACCACTACGCTACAGGCCAGACTGCAGCACAGTCCAATGCCTTAGCCATGCGTCACCACAGTGCTAAGCGACTCAAAGTTTAGCTTCTACGCTTCACTGCCAATGCTGCACACGGCCTTTGGACCAGCATCCCTGTCATGTAATCCTTCAGAAGCTCTGAAACATAAGAAATCGGCCAACTGCTTCTTTTTAAACCCACGGCTAAGCCAGTCCAGCTACTGTACGTAAGTCACTTTGACAGCAAATGCCTGAACTGCATACTGCACTGCGTATTGACCCAGTGGAACCCAATTTTTGGTCACTGTAGTTACAAGGTTTCGCTCCAGCCCTTACGCCAAGTGAATGATTTCATCAAAACCGTGAGAACCGGACCCCGCAGTATATGACACTGCGTTGTGTCCTGTCCTTGAGCAAAGGCACACAGGCGGTCCTGTCTGCACCAAATTTCAGGGGGAAGTGAATGACTGATTTTGAACAAATAAACACAGATTACGTTACATGTCATTAGGCTGACGCTTTTATCCAAAGCTACTTACTTTTTTGTTTGTTTGTTTGTTTGTTTGTTTGTTTTTAGACTAAGCAGGAGACAATCCTCCCCTGGAGCAATGCAGGGTTAAGGGCCTTGCTCAAGGGCCTTAACCACTGCGCTACAGGCCGTAACTGCAGATACAGTGTAAACCATACACTGCATGGTAACTGTATACACTGTACACTGTAACCATACACATACAGTTTACACTGCAGATACAGTGTAAAGAGATACAGTGTAAACCATAGGCCCCCTTCTTCAGTACTGTATTCTGTTGATTTATAGCTGACAGAAACAGGCTAGTGTACTACGGATATTCGGTGGACTCTGGCAGGCATGCTTATGCTAATGTTCAGCAGGGAGAACAAGTGTTATTGCCAGTGCTTAAGTGAATCCAGCACAGAACAGCTAGCAGCACTGAAACCAAACCCTTTTTTAATGTTCATGCTCACTGAGCATAGGAAACCATAACATCTTTTACATTTTATCCACCCCTGCATTCATTTAAATATGGGCTTCTTATAATTAAAACAGACATTTAAAAAAAAATTTGCTTTAAGTTTACTGACTACTTTGACTGCCTGCTAGGTTCAACACAAATCACCTCAGTTACACACACTAAGAGCCAAGCCTCTGTGCATTGTTTGGTGCTGGTTATTGTGACAGAACACACATGAGCAACACATCAGCCCTTAACCACCCAGAATATCGGGCTTTGTCCTTTGGCTACCTCTCTCCTTCCCTCCCTTCCAATTTAATTTCGCTTTATTGACAGGAAACGAGTCATACCGCCATGCCGAAGCAACACAATAACATTGAACTGCACATAGAAACACACAAAAGCCTGGTGAATGGTATACACAGTTCATAAAATCTCTCTCTCTCTCGGTAAAAACTGTAAATATTAAACAGTGAATTACACATTCATAAACGCGGGGCCGACAGGCCTCCCAGAGGTGGGCCCTGGGCGCCACCGTGTGAACGGGGGCCTGGAGCAGAAGGGCAGGGAGAGGCTCTGTTCTTTTACGCTTTAATTGGCGGAGCTTCAAGCCGACACGCCGGGAGGAATACTGACAGGCGCGGGCGGACGAGCCGGGGGCCCCGCCGGGCCCTTCAAACGCGGGGCGCGGGGCCGGTTCCCATCGCAACCCCCGGGGCACAGCTGCCCGCCGGCGCAGCGCTGAAAAGCGCCAGAAAGAAAAAACCCCGTCTCTTCATTACTGGCAGCCCGCTAATGTAAAGCGCCACCCTCCCCGCCGCCTGCCGCCACCACAGTGATGTCAATGCGGCCCCGTTTCCCTGAAGGAGCAGAGCTGAAAAACTAAAACCAAAAGAAAAGAAATGGTATGTTTTTCTGTTTTTCTCCTTTTATCCGGTGGCCTCTGGAAGGCGCGGGCTTGTCCCCGTCTTTATTTTCGGCCCGGCGTTCCCCCCCCCCGGTCGCGGTGCGAAGGGCGGGGAGAAAACCGCGGTGGCGTGTCATCGACGTGCCCTGCTGCCACAGGGTGTGAGTGTGACACCGCGCACGGACGACTGCTTTAACAGGAAATATGCGCCTACACGTACACGAGAGAGAGAGAGAGAGAGAGAGAGAGAGAGAGAGAGAGAGACGGAGAGAGAGATAGAGAGACGGAGAGAGAGATAGAGACGGAGAGAGAGATAGAGAGAGATATAGAGATAGAGATAGAGATAGAGAGAGATATAGAGAGAGAGATAGAGAGATAGAGATAGAGAGAGAGAGACAGAGAGAGAGAGATGGAGAGAGAAACGGAGAGAGATAGAAGTAGAGATAGAGAGATAGTTAGAGATAGAGAGTGAGCGATAGAGAGAGAAATAAAGAGAGATAGAGAGAGAGAGAGACAAAGAGAGAGAAACAGCGAAGATGACAAGAAAAGGAAAGAGAAAAGCAGGGGGAAAGAAACAGTGGCCTCATTGTCTTCTTCCACGCTTTGTCCTGTAAAATGATTTTTAGATTGTGATGGTCTAATGAATCTCCACTGTGGGTCTTAAAAGCACAGGTTTGCATCACTACACATCTGCGAGATATCACAGAGCTAACGCACAAAAGCTGCCCCACATCAATAGCCAAGAGGAGCACAAAGAGACCTGTTCTTTAATAACAACTACAAAAAAACAGAAATAAAATCACTACACGTGGACTACATTAAAGTGTTGTTTGTTGTTCAGTCCAAATGACGGGATTTAGTTACTGTTCTGCAGGGGTATCATGCCCTTTAAAATGTCAAATATGTAATCGAGGAAAGAGCGAGCGAGTAGCAGTTGAGGAACTCCTGTCTTGTGGCCCAGAATGGGCCCCACGGTGTGGTATGGAGTCCAGTCTGTGACTGGCTGCGGCTGACAGCCCTTGCACCTGACTTGTGAACTACAGTTTGATAAGAAGCTGACATCTCATGCTTCAGTGGAGAGCACATGCTTGTCTGTACTCTCCCGCGTCAACAACGGAGGTGGCAGCACTCAAAATGAGGGAAAAACACGGTCACCGGGGCAAGTCCAAAGCAGGTTTAGCACTTCCACGGTCGCCATTCTGGAGAACTCACAATGAACTACCACAATGCCCCTCATATGTCAGGGCTGCACCCTCCAGAGAGACACCTTCAGTGAGACAGGAAAGGGATGTCTGGAGGGTGGGGGAGAGGGGGGGAGTTATGGGTAGTGTTGGAGCCAGATGTCCTCAGATCACTGCTTGTCTATCAGTGGTGTGAGAGAGAACGCAAGAGAGAGAGAGAATAGAGAGAGAGAGAGAAAGCAACAGAGAGAGAATAGAGAGAGAGAAGGCAAGAGAGAGAGAATAGAGAGAGAGAGTGAAGGGGAGAGAAAGAGAGAGAGAGAGAAAAAGCGAGAGAATGTGTGAGACAAAGACAGACAGAGACAGAGAGAGAGCTCCACCAAGACGGCTGATCTGAGATCAGTGCCTCTTGTCTGCAGCTGCCTGTTCCTGGTGCATGGTGGGAAACCTTCTCTCTCAACACGCCCGCAGAAGGAGGTCCCCCACTAGGGGGTCACTGTGATTAAACTGTGGATGGGGTTCGGGGCGAGACACAGGAAGCTAGGATTTCCAATCCCTCCAAAAAAGACATCTAGCTCAATGCATTCCATAGGAAAAGCAAAGCAAAACAAAACAACAACAAAAAAATCGAATTGATGTTGAACGAACTCGGAAGTTAGAATTTGCTTGTTTTGAAAAGCTGTCTGGCCTTTGGCTTCGATTAGAAGAATAACAAGAACAGCCCAAACAAAGGAGAATCTCTGAGACTCAACTCTTGCCACTGCTGGGCTATTGAGCAATATTTTGGAGCATATATTTTTACAAGGGTCATCTTCAGTGTTTCACATTTTTTACCACAGCTCTGACACTTTTCTGGAAAACCTTTTTTGGCTTTTGTGTGCATGGAGATGGAGCTTTTTTTTCCCCCCTTCTAAATCTCATCATTCTAAATCTTTTTTTCCTCAACCAGTTTTGAATGATGAGTTTCCAAAACATGAGAAACAAGAAAACAGGACAAATAAAAGCCAGTGTAATACATTTGTTAAAGCACACAGCACATTCTGTCATTGTACAGTAACGCCATGAGGATTATATTCAATCTCATTTTAAATGACACATTCCGGAATGTTCATGCGATGCTTCCATGACAACTAGGAATGTGTTCTGGTCAAATAATCTAGACAGCCCAAGAACAAGGGAGCCCTTCTGAACTTAACGTTTCATAAGCATAGCACCTGTGGGACACTTAAAGAGAATCACAACAACATCTCCACGGCTGATACCTTAGCCCAACATGGAACTTTCTCCAAAAAGTTCAGTGTGTACTGCAGGTTGTGCGAGTGCCGCTTACAAGGCGAACATCTGTGAAATTGCTCTGGATATTCAGGCGGTACTTTTATGTGGATTCCTGTCAAAACACGGCGATGCATCAAACTAACAACCAAGAGAAAGGAGGAAGTTCACTGGAGAGAGGACACAGTGAATTGTGCTCCAGGAGCTAAGCGTAGGCACTACAGGGACAGAGATCAAAACCACTTTACAACATAGAGGTTGAAGGAACGTTTAAAATATGACATTTTGGTGCAACTGCACAGCATTCAGACATAGTATGTAGACACTTCAGTCATTTAGAGCACATTACTAGAGCGGGACATTGCAGCCCATTGCTAAAAATGTATTCTCCAATAATCCAAGTCATGACTCATGAACGCTACAGGCAGCAAAGAGGCGTCCCAGTGCTACTTTGGGAAGAAATGTCATAATGATGTCATTCTTACATGTTTCGCAAACGCAGCGGCAAAACCAGGGTAAAATACATTCAAAAACGAACGCACACAGCATCAGCCGGTTAAACAAAGAGGCTTCTTCAAGAGGGTACAGACAGACAGAGAGACAGACAGACAGGCAGAGAGACAGACAGACAGACAGACAGAGAGACAGACAGACAGACAGAGACAGACAGACAGAGAGACAGACAGACAGAGAGACAGACAGGCAGAGAGACAGACAGACAGAGAGACAGACAGACAGAGAGAGAGACAGACAGACAGAGAGACAGACAGACAGAGAGACAGACAGACAGACAGAGAGACAGACAGACAGACAGACAGGCAGAGAGACAGACAGAGAGACAGACAGACAGACAGAGAGACAGACAGACAGAGAGACAGACAGGCCTGGGGCCCAGCTCTGTGCACCCTGCCTGTGGCACACAAACACAGGGTTCAATTCAGACCCGCGTTTTTAAACTTCTACCCATAAGTGTGATAGTGCGTATTTTTATGAACAGTCTCCTGCTGGAGAAATATCTGGCAACAAGTGACCGGAGCCAAAGACGGTTGGTCTCGAGTTCAGGCGTGGAAGTTGGGGGGTCTCAGGAAGCTCAGTGCTGATCCCCTCCATTATGAGATCTTATCTCCCACCCCCACCGTCACCCCAGTGTTTTGGTAGGGAAGTAACGCCTGCACGTCGGGATTTAAGTGAACGCCAGCGCGATGTAACAGGTCAATCCCGCCCGTCTGGAACTGATTGTGACCACCTATGGAGCGGAAAGACTGACAGAGTGACGGAGCAGGTTTGACATCGCGCAGAACCAACCGCCTGATGAAGGACAGATAACCTGCGCGATATCTCATGTCGCGGTTGTGATAAAGATTCAAAGTTTTCAGTTGCAGCGCTGTATTTGATTACCCATAAAGCAATGCCCTCATCCTTATTTGCATTAACAGGCTTACCCGTAACGGCATTTATCTGTTATTCTACTCCGTCATTGCTGTCAGTTACAATTATTTCATTTATTTATTTGTATTTTTTAGCAGTGGTCTAATTCACCCTCAGGACTATATTACGGAGAAGATTAATGATAATGGTGAATAGCGTCAAAGAGCTGTTGCCGCGTAACGGTTTGTTTTGAATTTTACCGCATTGCAAAAGCGTGATGGTAATTGCGAAACGCTTGTTTTGCTGGAAATATAGTGGTTGTGAACGATGTGGTCCGTTTTGCGGTTGGGGGGGGATTCGACTCTGGCCAACATTCCTTGCCTGGGACCTGACTGACAGAATGCTGTGCCTTGGCCTCGACTCAGGACAACTTTATGGGGAGCTGAAATCAAAACAGCAGAGCTAATTGCTGAAGTGTCTGAAGCAGCGCGTCCGGAGACGGGAGGAATTCAAATCCCTCGCCTTCATTATCGCCCAATCTGCGCAACGGATGACTTGATCGCAGGCCAGTCGATTTCTCATCCAATTACAAAAAAAAGTTTTAGCGGAGCTGGAAAGCCATTTGAAACGTGTATTGACTCCGAGATGCAATAATTGCCGTTCACAAGCAATAAACGCGCGACGATTAAGCTGTATTTTGGGGATATCTGGCGAGAAGACGAAAACTGGGTGGGAGAGAGGGGTCTAATGAATCCTGTTAACGTGTGGAGATGTAAAGAGCTCCCACATGTCAAAAGGTTTTGCTCTCCGCAGTAAAACATTACATATTACATTACCGGCATTTAGCGAAGGCTCTAATTGAGATCGTCTCAGTGTTTTCATGGCATGCATTTATGCAGCTGAATACATACTGAAGCAATTTAGGGTAAGTGCCTTGCTCAAGGGTACAATGGCAGCGCAACCTTTCAGTTTACAAGCCCTGTTCCAAAGCTGTCCTACTACACTGCTGCCAAATAAGATTATTCTTCATATCAATGAATCCTCACTCCTTTACTCTAGTCTTAATTTCCCCACAAATAATTTGTCAGCTGAAAATGTTCCCATTTTTCCCCTACAGTTGAGCAGATGTTATACAACTTCACATGTGATTAAAAAAATGTATTTGAAATAAATACCTTAAAAATAAACAAAATAAATGTGAAATGTTGGGAGTAATGCATAAGCTATTGAGCAATTTACCAGTTCCATTGCTCAAGCTTGTGGTTTGTGTAAACTTCAGTAAACTAGCCCCATATTGCGATCCTAGCTGCCTTTGTTCCGACAGCCTCCATGTACAAGTTCTCTGGGACCCCCTTATCCGAGAGATTTCAGGGGGGGCCTCCTGCACACTATGACCTCGAAAGAGGGGAACAGGAGAGACGGAAAAAGGGTGTCAACAGCACCAACTACTGAGATTCAATTCTCTTTGAACTTCAGAGACGGGACGGGTTGTGTTGAAAAGGAAAGTATTTTAAGTAAGAGGCCCGGCCATTTTTCCCCCACTGGCTGGCGAAACCTGGAAGAAAAGTGTCTCATCGCAACTCTGCAAGTAAAAGTTTAAATATTCCGCTTTTAAACCTGAAAGGTTGCAGGTTCTGAGAGGTTATCAGGGCCAAGGGATTATTGTAAGAACATTGTTTTTTATAGAATGGCTGGACTCATGAAACCTTCACTGTGATGAAAAATATCTGTTCATGAGCAGAATGAAAAACAATCCATTACGTTGACATCAGTAATGTAAAATATTACATATGCACATTAATCATTTTGGAGTTTTCAGCCTTGGCTGCTGTACACATTTTATAGGTTACTCTAGACTGCTCCAATTTTTCTTTTTTTACTGCTGGAGACCTTTTCAAATAGTTTATTTTACAGGGAAACACATATCACTATCTTTTCATTACACCATCATATTTAAAGGAATAATTCTGTGAGTCATTTCGTACGAAGAAGAAAAGAAAACTCACTCTGTCTCCCGTAAGACGAGGGTCAAGAAGACACTGTGCACTGATCTGGCAAAATAAGGTGACATCGCCATTGCCAAAGACGCAAAATAATGAAAGGCAGAAACCAACTATTGCAGTCACCCACACACGCCCACACACCCATATTGGTGGGGAGACGTCATGTTGGCCAGACAGTAGCGGATGAAGGGCGGGCCCGCCCTGGAGAGACACGCAGTGAGCTTCCCCCTCAGACGGAATGTGACCCACATTAGCACCGACGTTAGCACGCCTCGCGCTTGGCTATAAACAGTCTGCAGTGCAATAAACCAGAGGCATATCCAAAAGCCCTGGTTTAATAATCCCGGTCTGGTTTCAGGTGTAAACAGGGCGCACATGGAAGCACCGCGGAGGTTTGGCTGTAAATCTGTCGGGACAGGCTGCTGTCCATGCTCAGGCTCTGTGTCACGCGGGGAGGGGGAGGGGGGGGGGACTCAGGAGCTGCACAGGCAGGGTGGTCCCGCCCTCCGTGAAACCACGCTGCCCTCAGCGCTGGAGCGTCCGGCCACACAGAACGCGGCCCTGCCTCGCCGTGCCGTGACGGAGAGGGCCGAACTCGCCGTCCGAGTCGCGCCCCCGGCCAGACGGGATGACGTCGCCGCCCTCTGCCGCGTGCTACTGCGAGCGCTGGGACCTGCCCGTGAAGGGAGCCTGCCGCTCTGGAAGACAGCGCCCCCGCCAGGCACGGAGGTGGTACTGCGAATGGCAGGCTCTGAGTCGCAGGCTCCGCACACACGCCGCCTCTGCCCGACGGGGGCCGATCGAACAGCCTCCGCATCACTACGAAAAACTGTCTGTGACCTCCGTCAGGACCAGAGTGAAATTCACCCTGTGGTGTCAACGATGGCAGGCGCCATGAAGGGGAGGCATGGACACGCCCTCCCTTCAGACCCAGCCAGGACTTGGACTGGAGTATCGGAGTAATTGGAGTATCGCCTTTCCCCTAGCAAATAATCACGTTCACCGACAAAAATCTGTCCTGAATTCTTTCTCAGGACTGTTAGCAGGATTTGATGCGAAAAATTGTGATGAAAATTGCCAGGTTGTGAAAATGTTTTTATTCCAAATGTAAGCTGTCATATCTACTTTGAGCAGCGCATTTCTGGCTATTCACTGCAGTGTGGACAAGAGCCAAATATACAGAGCTGTGTGCCGTACCCTCCTGTGAACGAGGAAGAGGGGAACACAGACCATTTCCTTGAATGTTTCCATCGGATTATGAGTTCATGAGCAGACTCATCGCTGTCAGTCCCAGGGAGGGAGAACTACATTACCCATAATTCCAAGACTCATTGCTCTGGCTCTGATTGCGAAACTGGGCTACTGTTAAGCAAGGTATTACAATGCTACAAACAATATGTAGACTTTTTCATTCATTGTGGGGGGGAAGGGGGGCTTCAAATTTACTTGGTGATCACCTCCGACCACTAAACTCCACAAGGAGGAACCTATCCATACAGCTAACCCCACCTCTGTATATAAAGCTTTCCAAAGGACTTTACGACACACACGTATTGTGACAGGCAAGCGGGTGGATACTGTCGGCCACATTGGAATTGAGGGTGTTATGGTCACCTCACTTCTGCGAGGGAGAAACCTTATCCACCCCTTTTCTTGTCTGGCCCGTCTCAGTAGTCTTACAGTAATCTCCCATTCATTCAAACAGTCTGTTTTCCAACCTTCAGTACCCTCTACAAATCCGGAAAAGCAGTAAAACACCGCTGAGCAAATGGCGTCTTGCCATTCGATTGTGCGTATTGATGGGATTTACACGCTCCGATTACGTCTGACCCCACGGCTCAGACCTGCAGTGTGAGCTCACCGCTGAAGTAACCGTTGGCAACGGCAGCAGAAGGCCGGAGAGCACCTGAGAGGCGAGCTTAACGAGCAGCAGAACAGAGAGAGGCGAGCTTAACGAGCAGCAGAA
Source organism: Conger conger (assembly GCF_963514075.1). NCBI lineage: Eukaryota > Metazoa > Chordata > Actinopteri > Anguilliformes > Congridae > Conger > Conger conger. The sequence continues at coordinate 58,674,070 of NC_083767.1, read as the reverse complement.
CAGAGAGAGGCGAGCTTAACGAGCAGCAGAACAGAGAGAGGCGAGCTTAAGGAGCAGCAGAACAGAGAGAGGCGAGCTTAACGAGCAGCAGAACAGAGAGGCGAGCTTAACGAGCAGCAGAACAGAGAAAGGCGAGCTTAAGGAGCAGCTTCGCCCGGCAGGCGGCGGGAGGGGACGGGGCGAGGGAGGGCACGGCTCTCGCCTTTAGCTCCGCGCGTGTTTGACGTCTACAAATTTCACACGGACCTGGATTGGGCCTTTTCGAATTCCTGCCTTAACACAGATCCCTTGTGCTCCCCTCTAACACATCTCTTGTGTTAAGCCCGATTTATACTTCCGCGTCGAATCTACACTACACTGATGATAGAAGGAAAGAAAAAAGAAAGAGTGATAGGGGCGGCCTGTAGCGTAGTGGTTAAGCTACATGATTGGGACCCGCAAGGTCGGTGGTTCTAATCCTGGTGTAGCCACAATAAGATCCGCACAGCCGTTGGGCCCTTGAGCAAGGCCCTTAGCCCTGCATTGCTCCAGGGGAGGATTGTCTCCTGCTTAGTCTAATCAACTGTACGTCGCTCTGGATAAGAGCATCTGCTAAATGGCAATAATGTAATGTGATGTAAATGAAAGAAAAAAGAAAGAGTGATAGGGGGCTGTCAGAACTACGTATTGCCCCTTACTGTACCAGAGCTGGGGGTTCAGTTCTGGCTACAGCGTCCCGACAACGTCCTGTCAATGCTCCAGCAACGCTCCAGCAACGCTCCTAACACTGGGAAAGCCATCCATGCGAGAACGCAGCCCGTGTCTCTTGAGGAGCCGCCCTTTGTAACTGCCCTTGGGGCCGCTTTGAGAAACGCATTCACCATGAACACAAGCCAGGTCCTCCGCGTGAACCTTGCTCTTCCACCTAGACCAGGGGTCCACATGGGCCCCGGCTTCTTCTGTGGCCGTCTACCAACTCACCGACCACCCACAGGCTGCCAGTTCTCATGTGTAAACAATACACTGCTATGTATTGTACATACGTTGACTTATTGGAAAATGTAATGGTAAATATATTCAATTAAATTCTCAATTCAATTAATTTTATTTTGTACAGCACTTTCTTTTCAATAGAGAACTATCACAAAGAAGGCCAAAACGAGCAGGGCATATTGGCAAGTGCTGTGACAAGTTTTCTAATTGTGATAATATTTTATATCAATATACTGCAGTGTATTACATTTAAATAGGGGGAGCTATTATGACTGAGGTACAGCATACTAATCTTCTCCTACTAAGTAGTAGAGTGGAAAATAGCCACCACCTCATGGTAAGCACAGCCCAGAACAGTCATCAGTACAGATCACAAAAAGCATTTGGAGTGATACCAAAACATAATTTTGTTTAAGCTGTTCAAGGATTAAACTGTTCAATAGATTAAACCCCATTTAAAAGGTGGAATAGTCCACAGTGGCTATATTGGAAACTGCGATCTTCCATTTTAGTCAAAATAGTTGAATAGTGTTGTATAAACAAAACCCAATCAGTACCAAAGATAGAACTTTCTGGAGAAGTTGATTAAGGGTGTAACTTCAACACATCTGGCCGAGTGGGTCGTGCTGAAATTCCTGACATTGGTCACGAATTTCTCAGATAATGTTTTGAGTAATCTGTTTATGTTTAGACAATGAGAAACTGCTCTCAGATGACTAATTTCCAAAAAATAAGAAATATGTTTACTTTTGGAGATCCTTTTGGACACCCCAAAATGGGTCCCCAGTGACAAAAAGATTTTTTGTTATTTTTAGGACCAAATATCTCTGAATCGAAAGTAGATGTTGTCTGAGGCCAAATGTGAATTCTACACAGAATATTACTTCAACATACACATCTACAAAGATTTGGGTCTTTTCCTTTCAAAGACATGGACATTTTGGCGGCAAAACAAAATGGAGTACGAAGCTAAAACTTTCAAGAATTCTACATCTCATCATTATCTACCAACACACAGAAGAAAAAAAATATATATATCCATGACATGCTGTAGTTCAACCCCCTGGAAGGGAATGGCCTGGGTCTAAGATCAAGAAACTGAATACTGACTGCAGCGCAGAGTCGTAATTAAGTCTCCCCTCGCAGCACAGTCTCACTCCGCACAGACATCCGTGCTCATTTCCATTTCGGGTCTCGGGAGCCGGGAGCTTAAAAGACGGGAAAGTTCCCTCGGGACGTCATCCAGCTTTGGCGGGACGGCGTTCCGATCGCCCTCATCAATCCTTATTAGAAAGACAAACAGGCAGAGAGAGGCCACGGGAGGAGGGAGGGAGGGCAGAGACGCAGAAACAGAATCCCCGTTTCAATCGAAGCGCGTTCCCAGCGGAAGCGGACCAAAGGGGTGCCGTCGGCCGTCTCCGCGCTCTGTGAGGGCTTTCGATAGCGGCGGCGCTAATCTGAAGAACCACAGATCCCGCCAGTTCAGACAGAGAGGGTCCCAGCGGTGCAGAAGTGTGATCTCCACACTCCCCTCCCAGCGCCACGCTCCTTATGCCAAAAACCCCCCCCAAAAAACCCGAGTACATTAACATGTGTACACATTAAATTTTAAAATGGTATAAAATCACTTGGCTGCTGTTCCTGCAGACGTTATTTATTTTCCCCCATTCTCTATCGATGTGCACTGTGGTTCGTCATGCATCAGGTATGATATAGCCCTACACCACCTGGAGGGACATTAATCTCATTCATCACAATTTATTATTGTTATTATGTGCTTTATATTAACTACCAAGGCCGTGCAATGTCCGACGTCACCTTCGGATATTTTGATATTTTCCCCATTCACTGGTCTTGCTCCATTAACTGCCACTCAGTGTCACATATTACACTGTTTGGGTCAAAAAGAAAAAATTGATGCAGGTCTGAAGAAAATGTGAGCGCACACAATGTTTACATTTCGTACGTACCCGCATTAAACCCGCATTCTCTGTAAAAAAAAAAGAAAACAAAAGGATGGAAAAAATGTATGATCAAAGCTACTACGATAAAGCACAGGTCTTTGGTTAAAAGGCGACACTGAACCACAGATATTGTTGTTCGTTGTGTGGTGACAAAGGGGTGAGGAACACCCTGTACAGAACAACAACAAAAAAACCCCCCCAATAATGTAAATGACAGATGTTTGTGAAAACAAAATTAAACTCTGAAATGGTAATAGATCAAAGCGCAATGTTCATAAATCCGTTTAGGGTCAGTGGCGTTTAGAAGGGAATCCTCAGGAATCTTTGTTTGGGGGCAGTTAGGGAGGATGTGGTGGTGGTGGTGGTGATGGAGGGGGGCGGGTCACATCCAGAAGGAACGTCCAATATCGTACAAAACCCCCGAGTTCCCATTTCCTCCCCCCCCCCCCCCCGACAGCTTCAAAGGGACAGAGCTATCTGAGGCGACGCAGCTGTTGGGGGTGTGTGTGCGCTTTTTGCACATTGCATTGTGCTGTAGTAAAAAACATGTTTTAAGAATTTTTTGTCATTTTCCCCATCAATAACGAAGGCATTACGGTGTTTAAATAGACCATTAAGGGATCATGGTTTCCTTTTAAGGGATTAAGGGTAAATTCATGGATAATTAATAAAAAATGATGTAAGATTTATGTCATTTTAAGGGATTTGTATTTCACAGTGTATATAATTATTCCAACCCTTAATTCAGTACTTTGTAGAATTACAGCTTTGAGTCTTCTTGGGTCTCAATAAGCTTTCCACACGTGAATTTGGGCCGTTTATCCAGATCCTCCCAAGCACCATCGCATTGGATGGGAAGTGTCTGTGAACTGCCATTTTCAGGTCTCAGGGGGGTTTAAGTCTGGGCTTTGGCTGGGCCACTCAAGAACAGTCAGAGACTTGTCACTCAACGCTTTAGAGATCCACGCCTCGCCACAGTTATATGTCTACAGATACAATTGTTGCATTTCGATGCCTTTCTAAACTATGACCAATCAATTCACATCAATTGCCACAGGTGGACTCCAATCAAGTTCTAGACGCAGTGCAACACTTTTTTAATTCACCAAAAAATTTAAAAAACCTGTTTTCACTTGATGGTTAAAAATCTATTTAAGATTAAATCTACAACACAATAAAGTGTGCAAAAAGTGAAGGGGTCTGAATACTTTCTGAAGCCACTGTATATTTGTGTATGTGTACTATGCATGTAAGCACTTTATTAGGTATTTATTAGACGTATTTTTTAGACTTATTAAGTCTTCTGCTGCTGTAGCCTGTCCACTAAGGGGTTTGTCTCGTTGTGTGTTCAGAAATGCTCTTCTGCATACCACTGCTGTAATGTGTGGTTACTGTATTTGTGTTATTGTATTCTGTATTCCTGACAGCTTCGACCAGTCTAGCTCTTCTCTTCTGACCCCTCTCATTAACAATGCTTCGGTCCACAGAACTGCTGCTCACCTGGATGTTTTTTGGACCTAGAGTGAAAATCCCAAGAGATCAGCAATTACTGAGATACTCAAACGACCCTGTCTGGCACCAACAATCATTCCACGGTCAAAGGTTTCTACCCCATTCTGACAATTAGTCTGAAAAACAGCTGAGCCTTATGGCCATGTCTGCACGCTTTTATGCAATTTGTTGCTGCCACATGATTGGCAGATTAAATATTTGCATTAACAAGCTGGTGTACAGGTCTACCTAATAAAGTGCTCACTGAGTGTATAATAATGGTTGGATATAGCTGTTTTGTGCACTGTACTGTACTGTATGGTACTTATGTGCAAGGCGCTAGTGTGAGCTGATCTGGGCTGTTACTGAGACTGTGTACCATCAAAAAAGGGTGAAATGCTGAAGTCTACACGATGGTGCAGTGAATGTGGTCACCGAGTGTACGTGTGCCAGTGTATGTGTACGCGTAAGTGCGCGTGTGACCGTGTTTGCGCCAGGAACAAAAGCTACAGGGACCGAAAACACAACATTTCCACAACACTCGGAGGACTGGGCCGCGGCTACACTCCCCAGCAGCCTGGCAGAATCCGATAAGAACCCAACGCTGCCAGCAGTTTCATCACCCCTGCCTCAGAGAACTCAGCAAACAAACAAACGCACGCACACCACGTACGGGGTTCACAGACTCAACCCCCCCCCATGTCATCAGCCAGCTATGACCAGGGGGGGCCCCACAGCAGAGCGGGATACAATGTACTTTATCCCGCCGGCCCTGGAGCGGGCTTAAGACGGCCAGGATTCCTCGGCCCGTAATCATTCCCGCTCTCCACTCCCCGCTGGGGGCGCACCGGGCTCCCGCTGGCTGCCTTCCCCTGTGAAAGAGCGCCAGCTCTTCTGCAGCACTGTGTGGCCCGTGGCGTGTGAAGTCGCCCGCTGGCTTTCAGACAAGCACATGAGAGGAACCGAGCGCACGTCAGCGCCGCTGGGGGCCTCGCACGGTCCACAGAGAAACGGCGGTGACTCAAAATTTGGTAATTACAAAACGGGGGAGGAGGGGGGGGGGGGTGAAATGTAAGACCAGAAACAAAATGGAGGTTCATCTCCGCTGGGTCAGACAGCAGGGCCGACATATTTAAAATATATCGATATAAAGTATATTATTAAAATATTTCTCATTCATTCACCCGCTTATCCTGAAAAGGGTCGCAGGGGGGCTGGAGCCTATCCCAGCATACATTGGGGTGAAAGGCAGGAATTCACCCTGGACAGGTCGCCAGTCCATCGCAGGGCACACACACACCATTCACTCACACACTCATACCTACGGGCAATTTAGACTGTCCAATCAGCCTAACCTGCATGTCTTAGGACTGTGGGAGGAAACCGGAGTACCCGGAGGAAACCCACGCAGACACGGGGAGAACATGCAAACTCTGCACAGAGAGGCCCCGGCCAAAGGCGATTCAAACCCAGGACCTCCTTGCTGTGAGGCGGTAGTGCTACCCACTGCGCCATCCGTGCTGCCTCAAATATTTCTCCTCTGGAATAATTCACAATACACATGCATGGGCATATTCTTTTTGCAGTACCCTTATGTGAAATATACTTATTATATTAGTATATATTTCCGAAATGGAGGTCACTGTTCATGGTCAGAAGTCATTTCCAAAATATTTACCAGTGTGAGACACTTTTCCAGGTACATCTGAGTCAATGTTCCGAATAATTAAACACTTTCCCCTGGATGATGCTGGATCTTTTCACACAGCTATGCAAGGCTGGGTAATCCAATTCAGATAAAGATCAATAAAGTTAATCCGATGCGCAATATGGAAACAAAAGCGTACTAGCGATGGAACTTTCAGAATTTGTACTAATCTAAGTCCCAGACTGAGGACTTCTCTGCGGTAGATTAACTTGTGGAAAGGAAAAAAAAAAAGCGAAACAGACAAAAACAGAGGAAAACCCTTTCCTCTTTGTCATCACAATTTCTTTTCTCGAAAATTCTTCCGCTAAATTCAAGAAGAAGGAACGGAAAGAGCGAGTGATCCGTCTCGAGCGGGGTCCTCGTGACCGCTCCGCAACTCCCGCGAGCCGCAGAGCCCCGGCTAATTAGATCTGTCACTCATACCGTACGCGTTACCGTCTCCGATAGCTGGCTAACCTTGGGAAGCAGTCTGACTGCCAAACGAGGCGGCTCAGCCAGCTGTTCTTGTAAAAAAATGTAAAAAAAAGATCTTCCAGGTTCCAAATTTCTACATCGCTTACAAGACTGAGATTGGCGAAATGAATAGAAACGTTTCATCACGTTAATGATTAATTGCAGCAATACACACAAACATTATGAGCCCTGGCACACGGACTGCTTCGTATCACCAATACGGAGTACATTTTCGCATGTTTAGAGACATGTTCACACGTACTTTTTGTGAAATAGCGAAACAAGTCGTTAATAAAAAAGGCTACAGCCAAGTAAGAACGATGGAACCGACGTAAAGCTATAAACCAGGGAATGTGTGGTCACGCCACCAGCAATTTCAGCATAGATCACAAAAATCTGTGCTATTTGGCATGATGAAATATGAAATATCTCATGTATTTATGTATATACACTCAATGAGCACTTTATTAGGTATTTGACACTTTTTTTTTTAACGTACTGTATTGGTCTTCTGCTTCTGTAGCCTATCCACATAGAGGTTTGACATGGTTCAGAGATGCTCTCCAGCATACCACTGTTGTAATGTGTGGTTATTTGCATTACTGTAACCTTCCTGTCAGCTTTGACCAGTCTGGCCTCTCTCCACTGACCTCTCTCATTAACAAGGCGCTTTTGCCCACAGAACTGCTGCTCACTGGATGTTTTTTTGTTTTTCGCGCCATTCTCTGTAAACTCTTGAGACTGTTGTGTGTGAGAATCGCAGGGGATCAGCATTTTCTGAGATACTCAAACCACCCTGTCTGACACGAAACAAGTCACTTAGATCACATTTCTTCCCCAATTTGGTCTGAAAAACAGCTGAACCTCTTGACCATATCTGCATGCCTGTACGCATTTAGTTGCTGCCACATGATTGGCTGATTCAATCTTTGCATTAATAAAGTGCTCACTGAGTGTATACTTATACATTGGGAAAGCAATGAAAAAATCTCAGACAAGGAGAACTGAAAAATCCATATGAAGACAGACAACTGTTTATTGCAGCAGATATGAGATATTATAAGGAGGAAGAACATTGAGTGGGGATTGTAGTGAGATGATGTTGATACTCATTAACTGCACTATAAATGAAGTAAAGAATGATTGAACAAATTTTAAATGATATATACCTCCATGAAAGATACTGGGGCTAGCCCTGGCCTGTCGTATTGGAGTACGTCACCAGGTCACCATGCGTCGTTTTAGAAAACACAGTTACAGCTGATGATGTCTTCACCACTGTCACCACACGCTGTGAGC